>NC_067474.1:18670700-18965700 GCF_947179515.1 Apodemus sylvaticus | reverse complement strand
ATTTTGACAGTTCTGAAGTCTAGAAGGCAGAAATCAAGGTGTTTACAGGAGTGCTTCCCATGGAGACTCTCTGGGAAGGTTCAATGTTTGCTTCTGCTTCTGTCTTCTGCAGTTGGTCCAGTTGCTAGTTTCTGTCTCTCTGCTTGGCCGCTGTGGTCACCTCACGTGCTGCTCTAACGTTGGCAAGCTTCCCATATTTCTTTCCCATAAAGATCCTCATGCTTAGTTTTAGTGCCCACTCTGATAATCTAGGTTGAAATTCTTCCACTAATTTTAATTAAATAATATTTTGTCCATATAAGGTAATAGTCAATCTTATCATATGCAGTAAATATTCACACATTTTAGGACAAAGATTTTCCTTGTAATCTACTACTTGCTTCTAATGCTTGCTAGATACTCAAATCAGATGATCTTTCATAGTCCATTTTGGACTGAACATTTTGTGATCTACCATTAGATCAATAAAGTGAAACTCTTGATTATTATTTAGCATATGCCCAATAGAATGGACATCATAGACGAGTCTTTGTTTGCAACAGTAACAGCAGCTTGTATCTGTGTTATGTTTACTTTTTCTCCTAGTCCACAGCTGACTGCAGACAGTACACCCCGGCACAGGCTATGAACCACAGTGGGGCCCTTATGGTAAGGCCTATCCTTTCTTTTACTCACTGGGCGTTTCCTCTAGTTCATTTTGCAATTATAGAAGTTTCTCTAGGAAGTAAAATCAGGACATCATTGTGTCAGGAAAAAAAATGGTTATAGAAACTGCGTTATTTGATTTAATTACTTTAAGGTACATAATGTACACCCTTGACAGCTGTTGACAGAGAGCAAGGAAACCCCTATATCAAGTAAATGCTTTCATAAATGGCTAATTTATGAGCTTATTCAGTGTTTAGGAACAAAATTTGCATATAAAGTGGTTTTCTAAATTGCCCTATAATGGTTGGAGCCTTCCAAGGCTCTCCTCTGTATGTTGTTTGAGATTGCTTTGTGAGCTGTTCCTCTAACAGAAAGGGCAAAGGTCCACACTGACCCTGTGAGTCAGTTATTTAAAATTCTGATTTAGAAAAGTCTTAAAAATTAATGAGGGTGTCTGTCACATTTAAGAGAAATAAAGAAGTTTTATTTGAATTTTGTGTCAAGCAAGACAGGAAAATTCCTCTTCCTCCATTCAACACTTCTCTTTCCTTTGTGTGGTTGGGGAAAAGGACTTTTCTCATCTCGGCTGCTTTCCTTTTTGGCTGAGATGTTGGATTTTCCAAGGACAAGAGATACAGAGGAGAAAGAGCCAGACAGGACAGCCTGAGCAGCTGCAGGCACCTTGAGGCTCACCACAGTCAACAGGGGTTTGTTTACAAAGTGTGGGACCAGCACAGACTTTCCACCCGTGTCATTGGCAATTTTCCTCCTGGGCTCTGTTTTAGAAACTAGATGTTTTTGATCACTGTGTTCCCAATATTTGGGATCTCTTCCCGGTGGGAAACGAGAGGGCCAAAATGAAGAATTAGAAAAGTCTCCCAAGGCTAAGAAGTAGGCTGCAGCTCTTAAAGTTGGAAGCTAAAACTCAAAATAAAACAAAATACAAGCCTTGCATAATATCATCAATGTAAATGGAAATTAACTGTTCATTTTGTTTCAGATCACCACTTTGAGGAAAATAACCAGGTCTATCTACAAAGGAATTTTGTCAAAAAAGAAGGAAAAAAAAGGTGAATGGAGTAAACACAGAGACAGCAATGCTGGTCTTCAAGGCACTTTTCTGCTCTTCAGGAAGAAGATACCATTGGCTATTTTAATCACCCCAAACAACAGTCTCCTTCGCCACACTCTGAGCAAGCTTCTCAGGCTGCCATTCTGGCTGAACCTGACCTTGGGCTCCTGAATCGGTCCTCATAGGGTTCAGTTCTAGCAATAAGCATGCTCTGTCAGCTTAACCAAAATCTACCTGAGTGTCTGATGGTATCTGATCGTATCTGATCCAAGCCCCTTTGTTTCTGAGAGTGTCTTCCAGTGGGGTCTGTTGCCCTGACCTTTCCTGCTTTGTCAGTTTCAACAGAGCTGCCACTTATTTCTGTCTTCTCTGCTCTGCCCGTATATGACCACTTGCTTGTGGTCATCTGGAGTTGCGCCTAGTCTGTTCCCACTACTGCACACTGACTCTCTTCAGTGAACTTTCCAGCCAGCTTTTTAAAATAGATTTCCTCCACAGAAAAATAGTGTCTGGTCACAGTTCCCCTCCCTCAGCTCCCCACCCACCCAAATCCACACCCTTTCTCTCTCATTAGAATAGACAGAGACATCTAAAAATAATAATACAATAAAGTAAAATAAGATAAAAATAAGAGGCATCCGGGAGGCCTGCCAGGAAGAGTCAGTGTGCTCTGGTGAGTCCAGCAGGCCCCGGTGGGAGCCTTCAGGTGTCTTCTTCGGGATTTGAACAGCCTGGGCCACAGCACTCATTCTCCAGGAAGTGCAAGAGACCTGGTGTGCACCCGGGAGCAGACCTGGAGCGTACAGCTTGCTCTAGCGGCACGGAGCTTAGGTTCCAGTCCTGAGGCCTCTGGCAGGAGACCTCAGATATCCACTTCGGGATCCAGAACAGCCTAGGCTGCAGGTCCTACAAGAGGCAAGAGGGGCATCCAGGAGAAGAGCTGGGAGGAGTCAGTGTGCTCTGGTGAGTCCAGCAGGCCCCTGCAAGAGCCTTCAGGTGTCTGCTTCCGGATTTGAACAGCCTGGGCCACAGCACCCTGTCTCCAGGCAGTGCAGGAGGTCAGCTGTGCACCAGAGGCCACCTGGGAAGAGGCAGCTTGCACTGGTGAGTCCAGCATTGACAAAACCAACTAACACCAGTGAGAACTAGATGGCAAAAGGCAAAGGCAGGATCGTCACTAACAGAAATCAAGGCAATATGGCAGCGTCTGAACCCAATTCTCCTTTAACAGCATGTCCTGGATACCCCATCACACCAGTAAAACAAGATTTGGATTTAAAATCACTGGTCATGATGCTGGTACAGGAACACATGAAGGACATACTTAAAGATTCTGGAGAAAATGGATCAAAAGTTAGAAGCCCTTACAAGGGAAACACAAAAAACATTGAAAGAAATCCAGGAGAATACAAAAGCCAATAAGGAGGAAATGGAAAAATCACTTAAAGAAATACAGGAGAACTTTGGTAAACAGGCTGAGGTCATGGAAGAGGAAACACAAAAAGCTCTTAAAGAATTACAGGAAAGCACAAACAAGCAAGTGAAGGAGCTAAGCAAAACCATCCAGAATCTAAAATCAGAAGTAGAAACAACTAAGAAAACTCAAAGGGAGACAACTTTGGAGATAGAATGCCTTGGGAAGAAATCAGGGGACAGAGATGCAAATATCAACAACAGAATACAAGAGATAGAAGAAAGAATCTCAGATGCTGAAGATACCATAGAAACCGTGGACTCAACAGTTAAAGAAAATGCAAAATGCAAAAAGCTTGTAACCCAAAATATCCAGGAAATCCAGGACACAATGAGAAGACCAAACCTAAGGATTATAGGCATAGATGAGAGTGAAGATTTACAACTTAAAGGGCCAGTAAATATCTTCAATAAAATTATGGAAGAAAACTTCCCTAACCTAAAGAGAGAGATGCCCATGAATATACAAGAAGCCTACAGAACTCCAAACAGACTGGACCAGAACAGAAATACCTCCCGTCATATAATAATCAAAACACCAAATGTACTAAACAAAGAAAGAATATTAAAGGCAGTAAGAGAAAAATTCCAAGTAACATATAAAGGAAGACCTATCAGAATCACAACAGACTTTTCACCTGAGACTATGAAAACTAGCAGATCCTGGGCAGATCTCATGCAGACTCTAAGAGAACACAAATGCCAGCCAAAACTACTATACCCAGCAAAACTATCAATCACCATAGATGGAGAAACTAAGATATTCCATGACAAAACCAAGTTTACCCAATATCTATCCACAAACCCAGCCCTACAAAGGATAATAGGAGGAAAACACCAATACAAGGTGGGAAACTTCACCTTGGAAAAAGCAAGATAGTAACCTTTCATCAAACCCAAAAGAAGTTAACCAATCAAATTTAAAAAATAACATCAAAAATGACAGGAAGTAACAAGCACTATTCCTTAATATCTCTTAACATCAATGGACTCAATGCCTCAATAAGACAGACTAATCGTCTGGATACGTAAACAGGACCCTACATTTTGCTGCACACAGGAAACACACCTCAGGGTCAAAGATAAACACTACCTTAGAGTAAAAGGCTGGAAGACAATGTTACAAGCAAATGGTCTCAGGAAACAAGCTGGAGTAGCCATTCTAATATCAGATAAAATTGACTTTAAACCCAAAGTCATCAAAAGAGACTCTGAGGGGTACTTCTTGCTGGTCAAAGGAAAAATACAAGAAGAACTCTCAGTCCTGAACATCTATGCTCCAAATGCAAGGGTACCCTCATTCATAAAAGAAACATTACTAAAGCTCAAAGCACACATTGCACCTAACACAATAATTGTGGGTGACTTCAACACTGCACTTTGCTCAATGGACCGATCAGGAAAATAGAAACTGAACAGGGGCACAGTGAAACTAATTGAAGCTTTGGACCAATTAGATTTAACAGATATATATATAGAACATTTTATCCTAAAGCAAAAGAATATACCTTTTTCTCAGCACCTCATGGTACCTTCTCCAAAATCGACCATATAATTGGTCACAAGACAGACCTCAACAAATATAAGATCGAAATAATCCCATGCCTCCTATCAGATCACTATGGAGTAAAAGTGGCCTTCAATAGCAACAAAAACAACAGAAAACCAATATACAAGTGGAAACTGAACAATATTCTACTCAACGATACCTTGGTCAGGGAAGAAATAAAGAAAGAAATTAAAGACTTTTTAGAACTTAATGAAAATGAAGACACAACATACCCAAATCTATGGAACACAATGAAAGCAGTGCTAAGAGGAAAACTCATAGCCCTGAGTGCCTCCAAAAAGAAAATGGAGAGAGACCATACACTAACAGCTTAATGACACACCTGAAAGCCCTGGAACAAAAAGAAGCTATTTCACCCAGGAGGAGTAGAAGGCAGGAAATCATCAAACTCAGGGCCGAAATCAATCAAGTAGAAACAAAGAGAACCATACAAAGAATCAACAAAACCAGGAGCTGGTTCTTTGAGAAAATCAACAAGATAGATAAACCCTTAGCCAGACTGACCAAAGGGCACAGAGACAGTATCCAGATTAACAAACTTAGAAATGAAAAGGGAGATATAACAACAGAAACTGAGGAAATTCAAAAAATCATTAGATCCTACTACAAAAGCCTATACTCAACACAACTGGAGAATCTGGAGGAAATAGACAGTTTCCTAGACAGATATCTGACACCAAAACTAAATCAGGATCAAATAGATCAACTAAACAGTCCCATAACACCAGAAGAAATACAAACGGTCATAGAAAGTCTCCCAACCAAAAAAAGCACTGGACCAGATGGCTTCAGTGCAGAATTCTATCAGACCTTCATAGAAGACCTAACACCAATACTCTTCAAACTATTCCACAAAATAGAAAGAGAGGGAACTCTACCCAACTCGTTCTATGAAGCCACAATTACGCTGATACCAAAACCACACAAAGATCCAACAAAGAGAACTTCAGGCCAATTTCTCTTATGAATATTGATGCAAAAATACTTAATGAAATTCTTGCCAACCGAATCCAAGAACACATCAAAATGAACATCTACCATGATCCAGTAGGCTTCATCCCAGGGATGCAGGGATGGTTCAATATAAGGAAATCCATCAATGCTATCCACTACATAAACACACTCAAAGAAAAAAACAATATGATCATCTCATTAGATGCAGAAAAAGCATTTGACAAAATTGAGCATCCTTTCATGCTAAAAGTCTTTGAAAGAACAGGAATTCAAGGCCCATACCTAGACATAGTTAAAGCAATATACAGCAAACTGGTAGCCAACATCAAACTAAACGGAAAGAAACTTGAAGCAATACCACTAAAATCAGGGACTAGACAAGGCTGTCCTCTCTCTCCATATCTTTTCAATATAGTACTTGAAGTTCTAGCTAGAGCAATTAGACAACATAAGGAGGTCAAGGGGATACAATTTGGAAAGGAAGAAATCAAATTATCACTATTTGCAGATGACATGATAGTCTCATTAACTGACCCGAAAACCTCTACCAGAGAACTCCTACAGCTGATAAACAACTTCAGCAAAGTGGCAGGTTATAAAATCAACTCAAGCAAACCAGTTGCCTTCCTATACTCAAAGGATAAGAAGGCTGAGAAAGAAGTTAGGGAAATGACACCCTTCACAATAGCCAGAAACAGTATAAAGTATCTTGGTGTGACTCTAACAAATGAACGATCTATATGACAGGAACTTCAGGTCTCTGAAGAAGGAAATCGAAGAAGACCTCAGAAAATGGCAAAATCTGCCATGCTCATGGATTGGCAGGATTAATATAGTTAAAATAGCCATCTTGCCAAAATAAATCTACAGATTCCATGCAATCCCCATCAAAATCCCAACTCAGTTCTTCACAGAGTTAGAAAAAGCAATTCTCAAATTCATCTGGAATAACAAAAAACCCAGGATAGCTAAAACTATTCTCAACAACAAAAGAAATTCTGGAGGAATCAATATCTCTGATTTCAAGCAATACTACAGAGTAATAGTATTAAAAACTGCATGGTATTGGCACAGTGACAGACAAGTAGACCAATGGAATAGAATTGAAGATCCAGAAATGAACCCACACACCTACGGTCACTTGATCTTCAACAAATGAGCCAAAAGCATCCAGTGGAAAAAAGATAGCCTTTTCAACAAATGGTGCTGGTTCAATTGGAGGTCAGCATGCGAATTGATTCATACTTATCTCCATGTACTAAACTTCACTCCAAGTGGATCAAGGACCTCCCTGTAAATCCAGACACACTGAAACTAATAGAAAAGAAACTGGGGAAGGTCCTAGTGGACATGGGCATGGGGGGGGGGAGTTCCTGAACAGATCACCAATAGCTTATGCTCTAAGATCAAGAATTGACAAATGGGACCTCATAAAATTACAAAATTTCTGTAAGGCAAAGGACACGGTTAAAAGGACAAAATGGCAACCATCAAATTGGGAAAGGATATTCACCAACCCTACATCTGATAGAGGGCTAATATCCAATATATACAAAGAACTCAAGAAGTTAGACCCCAGGGAACCAAATAACCCTATTAAAAATGGGGTACAGATCTAAACAAAGAATTTTCACCTGAAGAAATTTGGATGGCTGAGAGGCACCTTAAGAAGTGCTCAACATCATTAGTCATTAGGGAAATGCAAATCAAAACAACCCTGAGATTTCACCTTACACCAGTCAGAATGGCTAAGGTAAAAAACTCAGGAGACAGCAGGTGTGGAGAAAGAGGAACACTCCTCCACTGCTGGTGGGGCTGTAAGATGGTACAACCACTTTGGAAATCAGTCTGGCGGTTCCTCAGAAAACTGGACATGACACTTCCAGAGGACCCTGCTATACCTCTCCTGGGCATATACCCAAAGGATTCCCCGGCATGGAATAAAGACACATGCTCCATTATGTTCATAGCAGCTTCATTTATAATAACCAAAAGCTGGAAAGAACCCAGATGCCCCTCAAAGGAGGAATGGATACAGAAAATGTGGTATATTTACACAATGGAATACTACTCAGCAATTAGAAACAATGAATTCACAAAATTTTTAGGCAAATGGTTTGATCTGGAAAATATCATCCTAAGTGAGGTAACCCAGTCACAAAAGAATACACATGGAATGCAATCTCTGATAAGTGGATATTAATTAGCCCAGAAGCCCTGAATACCCAAGGCACAAATCACATAACAAATGACTCCCATGAAGAAGTATGGACAAGGTCCTGATCCTGGAAAGGATTGATCTAGCATTGGAGGGGAATATAAATACAGAGAAAAAAAGGAGGGAGGTGATTGGAGAATGGATGGAGAGAAGAAGGTTTATGGGACATATGGGGAGGGGGGATCCGGGAATGGGGAAATCATTTGGAATGTAAACAAAGAATATAGAAAAAAATATATAAATAAGAATAAAGGAAATTAAATAGGGTGAAACAAATAGAACACAAGGCACCAAAGTAAAAGCACAAAGAAAAAATTGCTTCTTTTCTTATCATCTTCATACCTTATATATAGAACTTTATAGAACTCAGAACTCATGTCTGTCATCTTCCTATTCAAGCTTTAGACTCCTCACTCTGATTTGTAAAAATGTATGCTCTCTTTACTTACCCAATCACTTGCAGCCAGCTTTCTCTCATGTTCTCTTATGCCATAGTTTCATCTCATTTGAGGGATTCAATGTATTTTTTCTGGTGTTCTGTTCTATGTCTTTATTAGCAACCTCACCATGTCCCATAAGCTCACGTCCAACCTTTCCTATCTCCTAGGTCCTCTGACCAGTTGATCAACTAACTCTGGCCATTCTTGTCTTCCGCCCAACAGCACATTCTGTTGGACATTCTATCATTACTTTTTTATTTATTATAACCAAATAACTGAGCCAGGTTAGCATTCTTCTTCTTCTTCTTTTTTTTTTAAAGAGGTTTATGAAACCCATTATTCTGGAAATTCAAGCATATGGTACCAGTATGAGTTCTGTTCTCATGAAAGACTCAGAGAGGATACTAGAAATTTGTTGTGAGACATGGAGAACCCACACCACCAAGCAGAAAGTCAAAGAGAGAGGGCTGTACAATCCCTGCTGAGGGCAAATTCTCAAGTAACCAAAAAAAAAAAAATACCTCAAACAGCAAACCAAGGTACACCCATACCACTGAAGACAGGGCCTCCAACACAAGATAAATTGAAGCCATATTCAAATGGCAGGAGAAGCCCTCTCCGAATGGCATCTTGCTTAACACTTAATACCCTTCCTCTATGCCCTGACAAAACTACTTAGTAGGACTTACCACCACCTGGTTTTTTCCTGCTAATCCCATTTAACTAATTTTCTAGATTATAAATGACCACATTTAATGGATCCTACACAAATATTTGTTAATGGAGAGAGTGAAGGAGACCTTTGAGGGTGGCAATGTGATTTTGATAAACTAGGAAGGGTGCATGTTGTGTTTCCTGTAAAGAAAGCACGCTCTTAGCACACTTACAGTGTTTTCATGGCCTAAATACTTATCACAGAAAACATTTTCTTATTTGTAGCAAAACTTAATTGAACTTAGAAACTTCCATTTCTTCTGATAGCAAACTTCATTTTTTTTACCCCTTTATGATTATTCAGTCACATTACATGCCAGCACTGTCTTCATGGGTAATACTGAATTAAATTAGAAAGTTTCTCCCCTGCCTCTTCTCCCTACCTGTGCTGTATGAACCCAACATTCTGGGAGGAAGCTAGATACTGGACACTCCCAGCTCTCCAAAGACTGGACCCTGCTTTTCCATCTGTGGAGGCACCACCTTACAGATCTTTCCTGGGTTGCTTTCTTCTCTGCTTGCAGTGTATACTGGTCTACTCTGCTCTCCCTGAAGCCACAAGATCAGGATATCAAGTTAGTATCTAGGCCTAATTCTCCATCAGCCAGTGCTATCACCTCACTGGCTCTGCCTACCTGAGGACAGCAGCAACATCTCTCTCTATCTAACAAAAGCCAGGAAGCCCAGGGTAGTGTGAAGAATCGTGACTTCCCTTTCTTTCTCTCACCTGCCCCCTTCACCTCAGCTCCCTGTACAGAATCCTTTCAGAGAGAAACTACAGATGTCCATAAGTGACCGAGAGGTTAGAGCTTAGAGTTTCTGGCCTTAAATTAGTGCGGATACTAATATCCCACAAGGCATGTTCTTGGGCTCCCTGGGCTCCCTATAGGACCTCTATCTCAGGCTAAACTCTACTTGTAGGAGTTGTTTCTCTGCATCACTTTCCAGTATGACTAGTATTTGAGCAGAGGCAGTACAGCTCTGAACCTAAAAGTGGAGCATTATTTGTGTAGTACTTAGTGTTCCCTAAGTGCCCAGTGTCCATTTAGATTAATGTCTTGGATGAAAGGATGCTTTATTCCTTGCCCTCCTCTTTCTCAAGAGTAGACTCAATTTTTTGCTATGCAAAATATTGTTGTATATTGGAGTATTTAAGGTGAGATACCTACCCTTTTCTTTTTGATTTATTCTTTTTATTTATTCTTCTCTCAAATATCACATCTTGATGTCAGTTTCATCACTTCCCACTCTTCACAGTCCTCCCCATCACCACCTCCCCTCTTGCCCAAATTCACTCATTCTCTGTTCCCCTTCAGAAAAAATTAGGCATCCCTGGTATAACACACAAACATGGCATAAGAAGTTACTATAAAACTAAGTGCATGCTTTCATATTAAGGCTGGATGAGGCAACCTAGTAGGAGGAAAAGAATTGCAAAAGAGTCAGGCACCACCAGCTCCCTCTGTTAGGAGCCCTGCAAGAATACCAAGCTATATAAACATAACATATGTGTAGAGGAGCTGTCTCAGAACTATATAGGTGCCATGATTGTTGCTTTAGTCTCTATGAGCCCCTATGAGCCAGCCATGGTTAATTGATTCTATGGGCTGTGTTTTTGTAGTGTCCTCCACCCCTCCCACTCCTACAGTCTTTCCTCCTCCTATTCTGTGAGGTTTCCTGAGGTCCAGCTAATGTTTGACTTAGGTCTCTGCAACTGCTCCCATCAGTAGCTGGATAAAGCCTCTCTGATGACAACTGGGATACCTTCAGTCTATGTTAGCAGAATATTACTAGGAAACATTTTATTCATTTCATTAACTTTTTTCTTTTTGCCAGCTGTGTTTGGTTCTATTCTAGGTCATCGGGCTACCCGTCCTCTTGTTCCTGGCTATCCAGGCATTGACAGATGTTGGCTCCATTTCCAGCATTTTTCAAAATGAGAGATGAATTGTGTCTCAAACTAAATCAACATTTCAGAGTAAATTGTTGCTGAATGTAAACTATTCCTGAAAAAGAAGTAGCATTAGAAGACTTAGTCCTAAAAATAGTGAGTTACTTAATTTCTTCATAGTGACAAATTCTATGCATTAATAGTTCCATAGATTAAGAAATGTTAAGCTGGGGGCTGTCTTCAACCCACTAAATATATTTAATAGGTAGATGTCATTCAGTTCTTTAAAAACCTTCAAAGTTTCATAAATATAATAGATTCTTAAACAACTTCCTGTATTGACTCAGTTTTTCTGTCAAAAGGTCATGGAGTCACATTACTGCAGCTTTTCTGTTTCTAAAGTGAAGGATTATGTCTTCAAGCCCTCAAATCTTATTAAGCCCTGATTCTTTTTATTGTTATTTAATTGAAATATAATTACATTGCTTCTCCATTTTTTCCACCTTCCAGGCTTCCCATGCTCTGCCCCCACTCTCTTTCAAAGTCATGGCTGTTTTTAAAATTCATAAAATTTAAAATAGATATAAATAAAATGTGCTTAGTCAGGTTGGCATTGCTTGTGTGAATATGGTTTCAGGTTTGGCCACCGGCACGGGATGACCGTTAGGGAGTTCATCCTGAGGAAGGCTACATCTTCTACTTTCAGAATTTCTAAACTACTGGAAGGTCTTTGTCTACTGGTGGGGCCATATGAGAGTTCCATTTTCTATATAGCATGCCTTTGTTCTGATCTTATTTAGGCAGCCATGTTGCTGGAGTGACACTTCCCTCTTATTTCTAGGTGATCCAGCTTCACTGGAGACTATCTGGTCTTCTTGCTCTTGCAGTCTTTCTGCGCCATATTGCAGTGTTCCTTGAGACTTAGTTGCAGAAATTGTGTTACAGTTGTATCCATTGGGACTGGTATCCTCATTGCCAGTTGTTCTCTGCATTTTGACTAGTTGTGTAGGGATCTCCATCTGTTGCAAAGAGAAGTTTCTTTGATGAGCAGGGAGAACTGAACTTCTCTGTGGGCATAAGGGTAAGAATTTAGAATGCAGTCTGGAATTCTGTGGGCTTAGCAAAGTGGCAGTAAGTAGGTTCTCCTCTAGGGTCCACGACTTCATTAGCCTTGGGTAGTTGACTATCTTTCCAGTACCAGGCATGGTTTCCCTCCTGTTTAAAAGGCTTAATGTCCAATTAGGTGGCTCTTGGTTAATGTCCAGATATGAGTGCCACTATTGCACTGTTGCTAGTCATGTTGTTGTTTCACAGCTAGTTAGGTTTATTGTTGAAGTATATATATATATATATATATATATATATATATATATATATATATATAAATTATTAGTTACACAAAAGCAGAGAACAGACAAATTCAATTTGCAACCACAAATAGACGAATTTTTATTGAACACTGACAAACTTCAGTGCCTATTTATTCAACAAATGAGAATGTATAATCAACAATAAGATGAAACTTTATTTCCTCTGAAAGAGACTTCCTTATTATAGAGTGAAGCTGGGTGCCATTACTTAGTAGGAGTATTTAAGCTGCATTTAAAAAATGGCAGCACTGTATTTAGACATCTCAATTGTAATGTTTTTCATGCTGGTAACTCAGGGACTTCAATTCTGTACAATAACAAGGAATATATTTTCTGCGTATTCTTCCCATCAGTGAATGGAACTCATGATCTCTCTCCTGGCAAAAAGAGCACTGAAATCATATTATACCTTTCCAGTCAAAGCTTGTCCTCCTGCGAATGATGACCAAAATTTTAATTCATGGGACTCATAGGTCAAAGTAAAATTGGGCATGTAGAGCCTTTGGTATAGAACTCTGTTCCATATTTTAACATGAAGCTAAATCTGAGTTGGGCACTTAAGCATGTATGGGAGTCTCCCACCCCCCAGGGACTAGTTACCTCAAGGTGGCTAAGCTCCTGCTGAAAGGACTTATTCAACTATGATGATACTGGTATTGGAAAGTTTTCTGTTGCCAAGACAAAATGCTTGAAACAACCTATTTTAAAAGAGCAGAAAAGGGTTACTTTGATTCATGGTTTCTAAGGTTTCAGCCTGTGGTTGCTTTCTATGAGTCCTAAAGGTTCAATGCCATCTAACTTCAAGTAGCATCACTGGCCCTTGGGGCCACATTTGAGGTCCAACCTATAGCCCAGACTGAAGATGAAAACCACATCTAAATTTTCACAGCAGGCAAATCTCATCGGTTAAACAATTAGGCTGAAAAGCAGGTGCCAATAAGTGTTTGGTAATTTTTTCCAGTTTTCCTGAAAGAAGGATCATGATTTTGAAGCTAGTCTAGACTATACAGTACTCAAAATATGGTTTATTTTTTAAAAGAAAACAAGTACCTGGAATATACCTAAAAATGAGTAAAAAGATACAGGTAAATGACACCAAGAACATTTCATTTCCAAATATTCAGAAAAATATTTGTAAACTTATCAGAAAACTCCAATGATATCTATGAAGAAAATAACAAATATTTGCTAAATAAAGATAAAAAACAAAATCAGTGTGATAAAATTTGTGTGAGAAGACCAGAGCTACTGGAGAGGATGTGATGTCATTTCCAGATTCTCAGGTGTGGTATCACTATGCAGGCCAAGATGGCCTCCATCTCGCAGTCTGCCTTCTTTAGTCTTCAGGGCACTGGGATTACTGGCACTATTGGCTCCTCCAAACCCAATACTTAATATATAGTTAACAAAACTTTAAAAAAAAATTTGGTGAAAATATAAACATGACTACAGAGTGTATGTGAACAAATTTAAAGAAAGAAATTCATAAATATCCTACTATATTTTCATTGACACACCTATTATAAAATATAAAACTACATAATAGATTCTGAACACACACACACACACACACCCACACACACCCACACACACACACGGAACAATAGATCATTTAGTTTTCAAATTTATAAACATCCAAATTTAAGTAGGAAAAACTGTGAAGATATCTGCAAAAAGATAAAAAAGAAAAAAGAAAAAAATTAACCAAGATCTCTAGTCTCCAATATAGACCAAAATTTAAAAAAAATCAAAAAAAAATACACGGGATATTTAACATAGAAATACTCATCAAGAATGTATCATGTTGCCCATATATTTCACAAAATAATATATTCAGAAGACAAAATAGTAACAAAACATAGCATTTCTACAGTAAAATATAAAACATTCATTTTTCTGGGCATTGGGTTAATTATTTATTGTTTGGCTTCTTTATGCTATCATGCCCTTCCAGAGCAAGCATTCATTCTTTTTTTTAGTGTCAGGAAGAGTATGATCTGCTTGCTTTTCTCTATGGTGGTCATCTCTGAGTACTTCTGAATTTGAATTGTCATGGCGCCTGGCTTGTGCTTCCTTCCATTGTTTCTTTTGCAGCTAACCTTCCCCTCTCTTTTAACAGGGGCATAATACAGTTAGTAGATACTTGTCTCATTAAAGCTACTTCAGTGATCAAGGCATTTCTTGAGACAAGGCAGATGTTTCTCATTAATTTATTTTACTTGATTAGATCAAAACTATGAAATGGAAATATTTATCCAAGTTGAAATCAGCCTGGTCTGAATTAGTCATGCCAATAACTAGATAAGCCTGTGGTGGTTAGGTAGATTTCTCTATATTGGCTGTTGCTTTTTGGTTTCCGCTCTTATTCCTTTAAGAATTTGTTGATATTACTATATCTTGCCATTAAAAAATACTACCATGTTAGAAGCTGAATGATCCTTCTTTCACTTCCATTTTTTGGTTGTCTTTAAGTGGAACTTAATGCACTTTTTTCTTCCAGGTAGCTCATCATGTCATACTTGGGTGGGGACAGCTATACTGTTACCTGTTAGGGTTGGGCACTGAGAACATCATATGTGTGCTTATGGGAACATAGATAGGGACCTCTAGACAGAGGAGCAGTTTGAACAATGGCAAGAGAAAACCACAGTATGTATGTTCAGGGACCATCAAAATGAGGACATGGTAGGACCTGAGTCTGTTGAAAGTATCAAAACAGATCTAGATTTTAAAGCTGAAGTCAAGATGCTATTTAAGAACTATGGGATTTGTCCTTTATTCAGCTAACAACCTAGTGTTGTGTTAACTAAGGGATTTAACACAAAGAGAGGGCAGTGAGTTTCTTTTTCCTTTTTCTTTTTTTCTTTTTTCTTTTCTATTATCTATATTATTTGTTTACATTCCAAATGATTTCCCTTTCATGGTTCCCTCCTTCCCATAAGTCCCATAAGCCCTCTTCCCTCCACCTCCTCATACTTCTCTGTCCTGGTACTCCCCTACAATGCTGGATCAAGCCTTTCTAGGACCAGGGACCTCTCCTTCCTTCTTCTTGGGAATCATTTGATATGTGAATTGTGTCTTGGGTATTCAGACCTTCCGAGCTAATATCCACTTATCAGTGACTGCATTCCATGTGTGTTCTTTTGTGACTGGGTTACCTCACTTAGGATGATATTTTCCAGATCCAAACATTTGCCTAAGAATTTCATGAATTCATTGTTTTGAATTGCTGAGTAGTATTTCATTGTGTAAATATACCACATTTTCCGTATCCATTGAGGGGCATCTGGCTTCTTTCCAGCTTCTGGTTATTATAAATAAGGCTTCTATGAACATAGTGGAGCATGTGTCCTTATGCCGGGGAATCCTCTAGGTATATGCCCAGGAGTGGTTTAGCAGGATCCTCCAGAAGTGTCATGCCCAGTTTTCTGAGGAAGCACCAGACTGATTTCCAGAGTGGTTGTACCAACTTGCCTTCCTACCAGCAGTGGAGGAGTGTTCCTCTTTCTCCACATCTTCGCCAACACCTGCTATCTCCTGAGTTTTTAATCTTAGCCATTCTGACTGGTGTGAGGTGAAATCTCAGGGTTGTTTTGATTTGCATTTCCCTAATGACTAATGATGCTGAACATTTCTTAAGGTGCTTATCAGCCATTCAAAATTCTTCAGGTGAAAATTCTTTATTTAGCTCTGTACCCCATTTTTAATAGGGTTATTTGGTTCTCTGGGGTCTAACTTCTTATGTATGTGGCGATGAGAAAACCATAAGAAACAGTGAGTGTATGAGAGCTGGCAACTCTAGACCCAGCTCCACTTAAAGGGGAAGATGGAAGAAGGGGAAAGGGAAGTTGAAAGAAACAATTAGGGCGATCAAGGAAAGGTACTCACAAAATCAAAGCAAAGATTCCACTCTTGAGTGATCCATAAATACTTATCAAGATGGCTGAGGCTGGAGAGTGAAGAGAACAGTCCAATGACTTTCCTGATGTCATTGGACTGCGACCCTGGGGAGAGGAAGGCAGACAACACAGGGACAGTAGTAGCAACTTCAGAGTACATCAGGCCCTCTGGCTCAGGGATACCTTGCCAAGGGCCTGCTACATTGGACCACCTGAAGATGTTTTGATTTATTTTTAAGTTGAAGAAAATGTTTTAATAAGTGGTATTTGTCACCTATCCATGCCTTTGTAAGATATAATACAAAACGTTTTTAAACAAATGAAGGAACCAGCAAAAACTAAAGTGCTGAGCCGTGAAGCTCAGAGGACATCATTTTTCTGAGAGGGTGGGATTTGAAGAAGCTGAGAGCTGGTTTGTATCTCCAGAGGAGACTGAGCAAATGAGTGTTGTGGGGGATGAAACACAGTATGCAGTTTGCTGGCTCTTGGTATTCGTCAACAAGAGAATATTAGAGAGTTAAGAGTAAGGGCAAGTAAAGTGCAAAGGCTGACCGTCATGAGAGCTACAACAGGAAGGAAGGGTAGAAAAACAAAGCAGCCAAGTTACACGAGCCTTTCCTGTTAGCTTTCTTTCAGCTCTGCTTCTTTTGCGCGCCTTGACTGAACACCACTGCTATAATATTGTTAGAGAGGAACACATAATAGATTGTAATAAATAGGTGAATTCTGTCCAAATCGCACCAGAGCCAAAGGTGCTGCTTGACAACTCTCAGGATATCATTTGTAAAGTAGTGTATTTTAAAGAAATGAATATATAAACTGCTCAGTACTGTTTTCTACTTTCCTAGTCTTTACAATGAGCCCTAAAGTGACAGAAGATAGGTGATCTTGTCTTATTTACCCGATTGCCTTCATCTAGTCTTTCCTTGCATTTTATTTAATATATAGGTCTGATGGTGGAAGAGGGGATTAGACATCCAGCAGCTTCTGGCTTATGGGACTCAGGTAACCACCGTTTGCCTTTAAACTTCATTATCCCGAGCTCTGACTCATGCAGATTTATCCAGCCATCACAGGCAAATAGAACAGGAAATTTCTGTCTCCTTCATCTTTGTCTTTCATTTCTTCCAGTTGTACAGTTCTAAAACTGGTGCTTAGATCAATAGATTTGTATATCATAAATGTGGTCTTTTTAGTGTAGACACCTGCCTGTCATCTGTGGACTCATTTTTAAAAGGTGGATCTAATTGACCTTTCCTCATGAATAGTTTCAGAAGGCAACTTTTCATTCATGCTAAAACATGGTTCCTTATCTCTTTAGTCACAGTAGTTAGAATAAGAACCCCAGCGAGAGCCCACCTGATTGCTTCCCCCCTCATCTTCCTCAAATGTAAACTAAGCAATTTCATTACCAGGTTCTTTGAGACCGTTTTAAGAAGCAAATGGATTAATACCTGCAGAGTTCCCAGAACATACTGAATGCTCAGTCGATATTAGTGATTTCAAAAATACACATCATTTTTCGTTTTGCTAATCACCAACTTTGTGGGCTTGTGCAGGTATTACAACCCCAGGGTATTATTTATAGGAAAAATGTATACAATAGAAGAAAGATTCTCAAAGGAAGTGTTCTCTGTCCCTTACTCATCTCCTCAGTACCCACTGAGCCCTGTGATCCTTTGAATAAAAAGTCTTCCCTCTCATCTCAGGCATTTGAGTATTTGGTGCCCAGTTGGTGACATTGTTTGGGGGACGTTTAGGCTGTGTGGCTTTACTGGAAGAAGTATATCACTGGGGGCAGACTTTGAGTATATAAATCTTTTAGTATCAGTGGTTCTTAACCTGTGGGTTGTGACCTCTTTGGGGGATGCATATCAGATATCCTGCACATGAGATATTTACATTACAATTCAGAACAGTAGCAAATAACAGTTTGAAATAGCAACAAAATAATTTAATGTCTGGGAGTCACCACAACATGAGGAACTCTATTAAGGAGTTGTAGCAGCAGGAAGGTTGGGAACCACTGCTCTAGACTCTTGCAGTTGGCTCTCTGTCTGCTTCATGATTATGTTTCAAGGTCTGAGTTCTCCCAAGCAGCTACCATGTCTGGTGTTGCCATTGTGGACACTGTTGCTCTGGACCTTAAGCCAAAACAAACTCTTCCTTCTACAAGCTGCCTCAGTCATGGTGCTCTAACAAGGACACGTAAAAGAAACAAACACAGTACCTATGACTATCTTCGCTTATCACTGCCTCTTGCTTACATGGTTGCCTTGCTCCATGCCTGAACTTCCTCTTTATTAGCAGTTGTCATTCTGCATAAAGCCTGAGTAAAGTTTGAGAGATCTAAGGTGTTATGTATTGGTCTGGGTCTAAAAGCACTCAGGGGCTTTTGTTCCCTCAGTAAAGACTATCTGTCTGCCTGCCTGAGATGCCACCATCTCTCTCACGACTTTTCTGAACACCTTTCTCCACTTATGAATACACTAGCCTGGTTCCTGGCCTCCCGCCCACCTGTGAGGGTGTGATTCCAGCCTTTGCCTTCTTAGTCTGTCTCATATATGTCTAAGAGCCGAGTACATATTGTATCTAGTATGCAATAGGCACATAATGAACATCAGTGAAATAAAAGTGATTGAAATGATGTATTTGACATTTAGAAATAGCTAGTTTTTAAACTGGAACTTTAGATCTTAAGCACGTTGGATACAGGAAAAAAGAAAGTGAACACTTCAACACCTACTCTGTGACAATCAGAGATGACAGCATCAAAGAAGAAGCTGCTGTTCTGGGCCCAGCGTGTGCTAGGTGTGGTATAAAGTGTTCCCTGTCTTGATTCTTCTTCTTCTTTTTATTATTGGAGAAGGATAGTATGGGGGTGGAGTCTTGCTGTATTTCTTCATGCTATCTCTGAAGGCCTGGGTTCTCAAATGCCTGTGAACACAGGCAGATGCACCAAGGTTCTGCTCCTTCCCTCCTGTTGCCTGATTCAGAGCTTTATGGCCATGAGAACTCAAGTGGTAAGAAAACATCAATCTTATCACTTCTCAGAGGCAGGGAAATCTAGAGGTAGTGGCTATAGTTTTATAACAGTGACTGCTGCATGCCTTAGACCCGAATGCCTAGCGCAGGTACAGTGGCAAAAGAAGAGAGATGATTTATAAAATAAGAATTAATCCTCCCTATCCTCCTCACAGGATCTCTCCTTTTCCATTGGGCTAATGTCCTGAATCTACAGTGAGATGATTCCTATCTCATCATGTTCACAGATGAATCTTATAGCATTGAGATGAGAAAAATGTTTACACCCATAGATTTGAATTTTAATAATACATCCACTGCTTTCAAAGGGGAAGGCACAAAATTTAGGCTAGAGATTTTGTGTAAGAGTAAATCACTTACTTTACACAATCCCTGGATTCTAGAAGCCTGTACACTAGAAAATAATTTCTTAGCTGCAGGTATTTGGGGACAGCACAAAAATAGACAGAAATACAGGTGTTACAGACACACAGAGACACAGATATACAGAGACAGACACATAGACACCAAAAGACACACAGATACAGATGCAGAAACAGAAACAAACAAAGGCACAGACTCAGACAGAGATACAGACACAGACACAGGCTCAGGTACAGGCACAGGCACAGGCATAGACATAGGGAAATAAACACAGGAACAAACACATGGAGACACTGACAATAACACAGACACAGAGAATGGTATAGAAACAAGTACAGGCACTGGCATAGACACACACACAGTAACACAGGTCTAGACAGAGGCACATAAACATACAAAACAAAGATATAACCACAGCCACAGACAAAGAAACAGACAATGACCCACACAGATGCAGACCAACAAATACACAGATATAAACAGAGGTACACACACAAACAGGCACAGGAACAGATACACAGAAAAAGACAGACAGAGACACAGATACAAACATAGATACATACCCAGAGACACAGAAATAGTCAAAGACAAGGATACAGAAACATAGAATGACAAAAGCTTAGACACAGACAGAGATATAGAGATAAAATACAGACACAGAAATAGGCAGAGACAAGGACATAGTCGCACAGAAAGATACAAGGCTTAGACACAGGAGCAGATACAGGCCTAGACACAGACACAAGCATAGACATGGACATGGGCACAGATACACACACATACACACACACACACACACACACACACACAGACAGATACAAATACAGGCACAGATACAAAAAGGCACAGACACAGATAAAGATAGGAACAGACACAGGCATAAGCATAGGCACAGGCACAGACACAGGAACAGGGACAGACATGGACACACAAAGAGACAAACACAGTTACAGGCACAGGCACAGAAATAGACAGATATTGACATAGACACAGGTACAGGCACAGAGAAATACACACAGCGAGAGACATACAGACAGACAGGGACAGAAACACTGGCCAAGACATAGACATACATAAACCAAAACACAGGTATAGACAGAGGCATAGCAAACACAGACACAGTCACATAAACAGGAAGAGGCCCAGGCACAGTCACAGCAACAGACACACAAACAGACATAGAAACAGACCTGTAATGATACAGACACGTATATAAACAGATGAAGATACTGACCAATACAGACACAGATACAGATAGACACAGACACAGGCACAAACCCAAACACAGGCAGAAACAGACACAGACAAAAACAGACACAGACCCTACAGAGATGTAGATATAGATTCAAAATCAGACAAACCAAGACACAAACAAACACAGACACAGAAACATAAAGAAACAAAGACACTGATTGGCACAGACAGACACAGGTACAGATACATGCATAGATGAAAACATAGAAACAAACACAGGCACAGACACATACCTAGACATGGATACAGACAGACACAGGCAGAGAGACAGACACAGGCACGACACTATCACAGACAGAGACACAGATACAGACATATGCACAGACACATAGACAAATACAGGCATAGGTACAGACAGAGGTGTAGAGAGAGAGACACAAACTCAGGCACAGTGATAGGCAGAGAAAGATAGTCATAGAGACAGAGATAGACAAATATACACGTAGACATAAACATATGCACAGATAAAGGCACAGACACAGGGAAGCATATAGTCACAGACACAAAGACAGACAGGCAGAGACAAAAAACAGACACTGACATAGTCACAGATGCAGATAGACAGAAACACAAGCTCCTATACAGATACAGGCAGAGTAATAGACAGATACAGAGAGAGGCACAGAAAAAAATCATAGGCTCAAACACTAATACAGACACAGATGCAGACAGAGATACAAAATCAGACAGAGACACAAACAAGATGTAGACACAGAAACAGGTAGAGACACACAGAGAGAGAGAGACAGACAGACACAGACACAGACAAAGACAGATAAACACAGACAGGCATAAAAGTGACATATACAGACAGGGATATACACATAGATAATGAGACTAATTCACAGACATAGGCAAAGACATAGAGATAGTCACAGACAGATATATACATAAAAAGAGACAAGAAAACAGGCACCGATGCAGGCGGAGACACAGACAAGGGCATAAAAATTGACACCAACACAGGAAAACACACACAGACATAGACAACAGTCACAGGAACAAATACAGTCATAGGCTCAGACATAGGCCCATTCCCAGGCTCTGAGACAAAGACAAACATACAGACAGAGACCTAGACACAGATATTCACAAAGACACAAACACACACATAGACAGGCACAAAAATTGAAAGACAGATGCATAGACCCAGAGACAGAAATAGGCACAAACACAAAGGCACAAAAACTGACACCAATACACACACATACATACACACACACACACACACACACACACACACACAGAAAGAGAGAGAAAGAGAGAGAGAGAGAGAGAGAGAGAGAGAGAGAGAGAGAGAGAGAGAGAGAGAGAGAGAGAGAGAGAAAGAGAGATACAGGCAAAGTCACAGACACGGGAATGACAGAGACAAACACAAATAGACACATACACAAGCACAGGAACAGGCATAGTCTCAGAGAGAGATAGACACAAAGCCACAGACACAAACAGGCAGAGACAGAAACAGGTACAGACAGAAACAGACAGGCAGAGGCAGAGTCACAGCATAGAGACAGACACAGACACAGACACAGACACAGACACAGACACAGACATAGACAGACAAATGCTCAGACACAGTCACACAGACACAAGCATATGCACAAATGCAGACATACAGAGACAAACATAGGCTCTGATATGGGCACAGACACCATGTGCATCCCTTAAATCTCCCCCAAAGCTGATCTCTCCAAACTCTCAGTGATGTATTTCATTATCTGAGAGTAGAGGAATTTTTGCTCCACCCTGTGCTATCACAGGATTATGAAAAGCTCTAGGGAAGGGGGAGTGTCTTTGTATCTCTAGAAAACCTCACAGATTTCTGTACAAAGGTATGAAATTTTATCTCCTGAGGTCTTCTTCAATGTCTTTCTTCAGCGACTTGAAGTTGTCATACAGATCTTTTACTTGCTTGGTTAGAGTTATGCCAAAATACTTTACATTATTTGTGACAATTGTTAAGGATGTTGTTTCCTTAATTTCTTTCTCAGCCCACTTATTCTTTGTGCAGAGAAGGACTATGATTTGTTTGAGTTAATTTTATATCCAACCACTTTGCTGAAGTTGTTTAGCAGGTATAGGAGTTCTCTGTTAGAATTTTTGGAGTTGCTTATGTATACTAACATATCATCTGCAAATAGTGATACCTTGATTTCTTACTTTTTGCTTTGTATCCCTTTGGTCTCCTTTTGTTGTCTAATTGCTCTAGCTAGAACTTTGAGTACCATATTGAATAAATAGAGAGAAAGTGGGTAGTCTTGTCTTGTCGCTGACTTTAATGGGATTGCTTCAAGTTTCTCTCCATTAAGTTTGATGTTGGCTGTTGGTTTACTGTATATTGTTTTTAGTATTGTTTAGGCACATGCCTTTAATTCCTGATCTTTCCAAGACTTTTAGCATGACAGGGTGTTATATTTTGTCACAAACTTTTTCCACATCTAATGTGATGACCATGTGATTTTTTTTTCTTGGAATTTGTTTATATAGTGCATTACATTGATGGATTTTCATATACTGAATTATTCCCTCATCTCTGGGATGAAGTCTACTTGATTGTGGTGAATGATGGTTTTGGTGTGGGTTTGATGGTTTTGGATTTGGCTTGTGAAAATTTTATTGAGTATTTTTGCATTGATCTTCATAAGGGAAATTGGTCTGAAGTTCTCTTTCTTTGTTGGGTCTTTGTACGTTTTAGGTATCAGCCTAAGTGTGACTTCATAAACTGAATTAGGTAGTATTCCTTCTGTTTGATTTTGTGGAATAGTTTGAGAAGTATTGGTATTAGGCATTTTTTGAAGGTTTGATAGAATTTTGCGTTAAAATCATCTGGCCCTGGCTTTGTTTGGTTGGGAGACTTTTAATGGCTGCCTCTATTTCCTTAGGGGCTATGGGACTGTTTAGTTTATCGGGTCTTATATAACTTTGGTACATTGTAACTGTCAAGAAAATCATCCATTTCATCAAGATTTTTCCAGATTTGTTGAATATAGGCTATTGTAGTAGGATCTGATGATTTTTTTGAATTTCCTTAGTTTCTGCTGATATGGCTGACCTCTGAGAGGCTCTGCAAACACCTGACTAAGACAGATGCAGATACAGCCAACCATTGGACTGAGAATAGGGACCCCCAAGGGAAGAGTTAGGGGAAGGACTAAAGGAGCTAAAGGGGATTGCAACCCAATAGGAAGGGCAATAATACTAATTAATTGGAGCCCTTAGAACGAACTCCCAGGGACTAAATCACTAGCCAAAGACTGTACATGGGCCATTCCATGGCTCCTGCTACATATGTAGCAGAGGACTGCCTCATCTGGCATCGGTGGGAGGGGAGGCACTTGGTCCTGTGGAGGTTTGAGGTCCTAGAGAAGGGTGATACTGTAAGGGTGAGGCAGGAGTAGGTGGGTGGATGGGTGACCACTCTCTTAGAGGTAAGGGGGAGGGGATGGAATGGGTAATTCATGGAAGGGAAGACTGGGAAGGGGAATAAAATTTGTAAACAAGTAAAATGATTAAGAAAGAAAGAAAGAAAGAAAGAAAGAAAGAAAGAAAGAAAGAAAGAAAGATCACCAAAAAATAATAGAAGATTAACAAAAAAAGAATGCTATTCAATTGCAAAAAATGCTGCACAAAATTATCACCAAATAATGCTTCCATTCCTGAAGATCTTGTGAGGGCTGCTGTGCCTGTCATCATAGTATGGATCATAGATCACTGAAAGAAAACCAGGTAAGAGGACATAACTGGTCATCACATAGCAAGAAAGGGGTGGCTCTATCCCATAGCAGATGAAAAACACAACAAGAAAATCACTGAGTTAGACTTAATACTATACAATGAGAATGTTCTTGCTATGGACCAAGTACCACCTGAAACTTGGGAAAATTAAGTCACTTTTGGATTTTCTAACACAGACAAAAGGTTCAGTGAGCATTATGAGATGTGTTGGCACACTGTATTTTGGAAAAACAAATTTCTCTAAAATGCACTAAAATCCTGGCATAGTTTCATGGTAGAGACTTAGCATGGTAATAGCAGGGGTAAAGCTATATTAAAGGAATATAAAAATAAATATCTAAGATATCTTGGAAAGGGGTAAAATAGAGATGGAGAAAGAGGACAGTTTGGGATGGACACAGAGAGGGGGAAAGATTTATCAGGGAAGCAGGAAATTGGGGAACAGGGGGAGGGGAGATGGCTTATGGGATTTTCAGGGGATGGGTAAAACAGGAAAGGGGACATTTGAAATGTAAATAAAGGATATATCTAATAAAAAAGAAATATTTTCCCAAAACCCAGGTATTTTATTATAATAAACATTATTAATTTCAAAACAAAAAATATAAAGATTTATGAGGCCATACATGTACACAGAGAGTAACATTAATAGTGAGACGATCAAAGTGCTCTGGGGAGGGAGTGGGCTGAACCAGTGAAGATGCTAAAGGGTTTAGTCAAGTTACAATGCCTTGAGAAATTTTCATGGGCTTCTCTCTTTGACAGAATGCTAGGGATCCCCAAACAACTTCCATGAATCCTGCCAGATTTCCTCTGCCTCTCATGTTTTTATTATGCACAGGGATTGCTTCCCCTAGAAGAACTTCTCTACAAAAGGGAGTCTAATATAGGAACCCAGACCCAAAGTCTACAGAGAACTCAAAATTAGAGTCTACAGAGAACTCAAGTGGTTGTCATAGCAGAAGGATCTTGAAAATAATAAAGACTAGAAGTGCTGATGGTGCAACTCTTACCATAACAATGATCACCATCATGAAGAAGAGGACTGGGCAGAAAGGAAGTTATGTAAGCAAGCTTATGGTTGACTTCTGATGACACATGCACAGGTGCTATGTATGCATGTTTGTGTATTTATGCAGAAAACTGAAGAGAGAAATGAATAAAATATAACAAATACTTTAAATATAGACTCTTACTGGGACAGTGGTGCTGAGGATGTGACTCAGAAGTTTAAGAGCATACTTGTCTTATAGAGGACCTCAGTTCAGTTCCCACCACCCAAGTTGGGCAGCTCACAGCTGTCAATCATTCCAGTTCTAGGGAATCTGATGCCATCATCTGAACACCATGAGTAGCTGCATTCATGCATGCACATATTTACACACATATACAGATAATTAAAAAAATAAAGTAATATGAAGAAATGGCTCAAAAGTTCACTGCTACTCTTGCAGAGGGTGAAATCTTTCAGGTTCAGATTCTTGCACAAATGCAGTGGCTCCCAACTGTCTGAATGTCCTATTCTAGGGGATCTGATGCCCCCCTATGTTTTCTCTAGGCACCAGGCACACCTAAGGTGAACACATATATATTCAGGTATATATGCACTTATACAAGTAAAATAAATTTAAAAAAAAAAAACAGAATCAGGACCAAAGAATGGTTAATGGTATACTTACAATCCCTGTCTTTGGAAGCCCAGAGCAGGAAAATCAAGTGTTTGGATCTATCCTTGACTCCTTTATGATAGGTGTCATCTTAAAAGAAAATAACAAGTCACACAACAAAACATGGACCCTTAGGTGGACTCCAGAATCTATAGATACTTTAATGTTAAGAACACTAGCAGACCTATGTTATTATTTTGCCTTAGATACCCATGCAATTATAGAGCAGTCATCCATTCAGCTGTTGAACAAAGATATTCAGGTCTTCTTGGTGGGCAAATAGGACTAAGATATTGAATCAAGTGACATGCTTTCTAGTCGAGTGAGCTTGTGCTACTCAGAGTTTGTGAAGAGCCAACTCTGAAGAAAGTGTAGTGCATGGCCGCTATGGAGGATGTGTGGGTACAACGGGCACTGAAGCTCTGCATGCACAGGGACTAGGCTGACGAAAATGGGTAATTAGTGGACTGAAAATACTGCAAGCTGGGCTGTATTATAGATGGAATAATAAAGTGTTGGGAAGAGACTAAGAAAATGTTTTGTAGTGATGTTAGTTAAGGTTAGGCTATGTGAAAGTAAGTAGGAA
Organism: Apodemus sylvaticus; assembly: GCF_947179515.1. Classification (NCBI taxonomy): domain Eukaryota; kingdom Metazoa; phylum Chordata; class Mammalia; order Rodentia; family Muridae; genus Apodemus; species Apodemus sylvaticus. The sequence goes on along the minus strand of NC_067474.1, from coordinate 18,938,798 downwards.
CAGCAGGAACAAACAGGTCCACACAAGCAGAGAACTCATTACATTGAGAAGAACATGACCACTAGAAATCCACTTATCAATTAGTTGTTGATCTACAACACAGAATAAGTGAATGATATTTAAAGATTGAAAAGTATTATGAATATAATGTATACTGTGAGCAGTAAGTCTTACAATGGTACTGTTAATTCATCTGTATTACTGATGTTAAGCCTTTAGAAATAGCTATATTAGTACCTGGACCAATGTCCGAATAGCTTGTAAATGATAGAGTTGAAATCTGAATCTAATGTCTCTGACTCAGAGGTTAAATTCTGTTTATTTCTGTACCATGTCCCAGTGGAACAAAGCATCTTGGAATTGCAATGGTTTAAAACTATATTTAAATGCCGATTGAATATTCAATGTTAATATGAACAGATATGCCAAGCAGCATTGCAATTGCCTTTGCCCTGTGAAGTAGATTTTAGTAACCTAAATGACAACATAGATGAAGAAGTGGGGCTGGAGAATTAGCTCTGAGGTATATGACTTGTTTAGCACTGCCAAGGCCGTGAGTTTAATCCTCAGCACTTTCAAAGAAAAAAAACATAGATGTGCCATAACTTAGCATCTATAGTTTTAAAAAGCTAGGCAAATGTTTGATATATCTATGAGTTACTTGTCTGCAAAGTAATACTTTCAGTCAGTTCTTTTTCTTTTAAACAGGTAAAGGAAGTGAGGATCAGCTATCAATAAACTCAGTTATTAAACAGTAAAGTGCATTCCATACTCTGCTACTCTACACCCAGATGAGGCCGCATCTGCAGTAATGATCTGTTCTGGCCACCATATTTTAAGATGGATATTAACTAATTAATGTAGAAAGGAAACAGAAGAGCCCATGAAACTCAAACATAATTCTAACAGTGTTCTTTACTTATCTTGTTTGGCATTCTGCTCAGGAGTAACCATGTTACTTGGCCCCAGCTCTAGATTATTCTGAAATATTTGGCAGCACCACAGTGTTTCAGTTACTCTACATTGCACATCTGGCTCTTCTATCGAACAGAGGCTGACACCTGGGGCAGAGTTCTGCGGAAGTTTGGGTAGCCAGGACTGGTGAGGACCTGCTCACTTCTCTCTTGCCCTCAGCCCTGAGATGTCGGTGGTGTCCACAGATAATAAGCTTGGTATCTCTTGAGAGGAAAAGAAAAGTACTGGATATGTAGAGAAAACAAAGAGAAAACAAAAAACGAATGAGCAGAAAATACAAGGCATCTTTTCTGTATTTTTATCTACAAAACTGTTTACTGAAAAGTAAATTGTTTTAAAAAATGTAAAATTCCCAGTTCTTTGGTATACACATAATTTCACTTTAGGAAAAGTAAATTTGCACACCAAGTAGATGGATGTGCTTATTTTCTTTTACATAAAGAAGTGAACACTGGCCCAATGTAATGCTGCAAGATATAGAGCATCTTCATCCTTTCTCTGAGTTGATAGATATTTTGACTTTATGATCATCAATAATGAGAATATCATTTGTATAAATATTTAGTACAAAATGACAGAAGCAAATACTTATTTGCACTTTGTATGATTAATAACTTCTAAAGAATCCTGTCTACCTTGCAGCCAAGAAAACTGGGTTCCAACTCATGGAGTGGGTCTTCCCTCAAATCAGATACTAGTTGGTTACTCTCATAAACTTTGTGCAACAAATATTGTATTAACATGTTGTATAGGAAGGACATGAATGTAGATCAAAGGGTTTATAGCTGGGCTAGTGCTTATATTTTTTGTTTTGGTTTTTGCTTGTTTGTTTGTTTGTTTGGTAGAATACACCAAAGATACTAGAATGTAGAGGGAAAGTTTCTATATGAGCACCAGCTCGGTATTTCTATATTCAATGATTTGTGTAGGTGTTGTTTTCAGCAACAGGGCTTTACTGTCAGTTTGTGGAGAGCAACCTATAGTCTTGACAACAGTCTGAGGTTGTTTGGGGATTCCTATGGTACCTCTTTGGTCAACATCTAAATTAGATGTAACCCAATCCTAGTACAGCAAATTTATTTGGTGACAAGAGTTATCCAGTTGGGGCTCTGTCCCCTGGTTATTTGGAGAATTTATTTAGTTCCTTTCACATATGTATTTATATATATATATATATATATATATATATATATATATATATATATATATATATATATATATATAAAGAGACTTTTACTTTATTAGGATTCCATACTACCCTCAAATGGCCCTTAATTTTAGCTGTCTTGCTCTCCTCAGATTTCTTTCCTTGTTCCCCTTTCCTTCTCTTCTCCACTTGATCCTCCCATCCCAGTCCCCTCCTCCCATCCATCACTATCTATTTCCCTTTCTAAGGAAATATGTCTGTTTACCTTAGTCTCCTAATTACTGTGGTTTTACAGATTGTAGCTTGGTTATCATGGACTTAACAGCTAATATCTACATAGAAGCAAATACATACTATATTTGTCTTTGTTATAAGAAGTGCCTAACTTGTGGTGATTTTTAAAATTCATTTCATCCACTTATCTGTAAATTTCAAAATTTCCATTTTTTTAAATGGTTAAGTAATGAATGCACCTTTATATAAATGAATTACATTTTCTCTATCAATTCTTCAATTGAGGAACATCTAGGCTGATTCTAACTTTTGGCTATTATGGATAAAGCAACAATCAAAACTGAGCAGTGTCTACTTGGTAGGTTGAAATGTCCTTTGGGTATATGTCCAATAGTACTATAGCTGGGTTTTAAAGTGGATCGATTCCCATCTTTCTGAGGAATTGTCACTGTAATTTCCAAAGTGGCTGTACATGTTTATACTACTACGAGCACTGAATGAAAAATTCTTTTACTCCACAACCTTGCAAACATGAGCTGTCACTTGTTGTATTGATTTTAGTCATTCTGAAAGTGTTAAAACAAAATCTCAGTTTTGATTTACATTTTCCTGAAGGCTAAGTGCATTGAACATTTCCTTAAGTGTTTCTCAGCCATTCGAGTTGGCCTTTGAAGAACTCTCTGTTTAGATCTGTATCCCATTTTTAAATTAAGATACTTGTTTTCTTGATATCTACTTTGTGAAGTCTTTATATATTTTGGATACTAGCCCACTGCTGGATATGTAGTCGATAAAAAAAGCCTTTTCTTACTCTATAGGCTGCTGCTTTACCCAAATGATGGTGTCCTTTGTCATTCAAAAGACTTTCAGTTTCATGTGGTCCCATTTATTATTTGTTGATCATGTGCTTTTGCTGAGGGTGTTCTATTCAAAAAGTCTTTGCTTGTGTCAATAGTTCAAGACTATTCGCAGCTTCCTCTTCTGTGTGATTCAGTGTATCTAGTTTTATGTTGAGGTGTTTGCCATTCGCATCTGAGTTCTATGCAGGGTGATAAGTATGGGTCTGTTTTGATTAGTCTTCATACAGTCAATAAGTTTGACCAGCACCATTTGTTATACATTTTGTCTTTTTGTTTTCAAGAAATTCTAGCTTTTTTGTTTAAATCAAAAATTGGGTGTCCACAGTTGTGTGGATTTATATCTGGGTCTTTAATTAGATGTTATTGATCAATGTAATTGTCATATCTGGTTGTTTTTGTTTGTGTGTTTGCTTTGTAGTACAACTTGAAATTCAGAGATGGTGGTAATTTCAGCAGTTCTTTTATTATTCAAGATTGTTTGCTCTACTCTAGATTATTTTGTTTCCATATAAAGCATAAAATTGTCCTTTCCAGATCTTTAAGGAATTGTATTATAATTCTGATGAGGGTGGCACTAGATATGTTGATGACATTTAGTATGATGGCAGGTGTTTTTTTACTATGTTGATCCTACTATTCATGAACGTGGGAGATTTTTCCATCTTCTGATAATCTTCATTTTTTTCTTCAGTGTATTAAGATTTTTATCATAAAAGTCTTTAACTTGCTTGGTTAGAGTTATCCCAAGATATTTTATATTTGAGGTTATTATGTACTATAAGGTGTTGTTTCCCTGATTCATTTCTCAGACCAATTTTCATTTATATATAGGAGGGCTAATAATTTTTGTGAGGTAATTTTGTATTCAACCAATTTGGTTAAAAAAAATTTATCATTCTTGATCCTGCCCCATTTCCCCTTCCCGCTCCTATCTGCCTCCTATCTTTCCTTCCTTCCCACCATTTACCTCTTGTGAGTATTTTTGCTCCCCCATCTTTTTTTTTATTCGATATAATTTATTTACATTTCAAATGATTTCCCCTTTTCTAGCCCCCCCACTCCCTGATAGTCCCATAAGCCCCCTTCTCTTCCCCTGTCCTCCCTCCCCCCCTTCCCACTTCCCCGTTCTGGTTTTGCCAAATACTGTTTCACTGAGTCTTTCCAGAACCAGGGGCCACTCCTCCTTTCTTCTTGTATCTCATTTGATGTGTGGATTATGTTTTGGGTATTCCAGTTTTCTAGGTTAATATCCACTTATTAGTGAGTGCATACCATGATTCACCTTTTGAGTCTGGGTTACCTCACTTAGTATGATGTTCTCTAGCTCCATCCATTTGCCTAAGAATTTCATGAATTCATTGTTTCTAATGGCTGAATAGTACTCCATTGTGTAGATATACCACATTTTTTGCATCCACTCTTCTGTTGAGGGATACCTGGGTTCTTTCCAGCATCTGGCAATTATAAATAGGGCTGCTATGAACATAGTAGAGCATGTATCCTTATTACATGGTGGGGAATCCTCTGGGTATATGCCCAGGAGTGGTATAGCAGGATCTTCTGGAAGTGAGATGCCCAGTTTTCGGAGGAACCACCAGACTGATTTCCAGAGTGGTTGTACCAATTTGCAACCCCACCAGCAGTGGAGGAGTGTTCCTCTTTCTCCACACCCTCTCCAACACCTGCTGTCTCCTGAATTTTTAATCTTAGCCATTCTGACTGGTGTAAGATGAAATCTTAGGGTTGTTTTGATTTGCATTTCCCTAATGACTAATGAAGTTGAGCATTTTTTAAGATGCTTCTCTGCCATCCGAAGTTCTTCAGGTGAGAATTCTTTGTTTAACTCTGTACCCCATTTTTAATAGGGTTGTTCGGTTTTCTGGAGTCTAACTTCTTGAGTTCTTTATATATATTGGATATTAGCCCTCTATCTGATGTAGGGTTGGTGAAGATCTTTTCCCAATTTGTTGGTTGCCGATCTGTCCTCTTGATGGTGTCCTTTGCCTTACAGAAACTCTGTAACCTTATGAGGTCCCATTTGTCAATTCTTGCTCTTAGAGCATACGCTATTGGTGTTCTGTTCAGAAACTTTCTCCCTGTACCGATGTCCTCAGGGGTCTTCCCCAGTTTCTTTTCTATTAGCTTCAGAGTGTCTGGCTTTATGTGGAGGTCCTTGATCCATTTGGATTTGAGCTTAGTACAAGGAGACAAGGATGGATCAATTCGCATTCTTCTGCATGCTGACCTCCAGTTGAACCAGCACCATTTGTTGAAAAGGCTATCTTTTTTCCATTGGATGTTTTCAGCCTCTTTGTCGAGGATCAAGTGGCCATAGGTGTGTGGGTTCATTTCTGGATCTTCAATCCTGTTCCATTGATCCTCCTGCCTGTCACTGTACCAATACCATGCAGTTTTTAACACTATTGCTCTGTAGTATTGCTTGAGGTCAGGGATACTGATTCCCCCAGATTTTCTTTTGTTGCTGAGAATAGTTTTAGCTATCCTGGGTTTTTTGTTGTTCCAGATGAATTTGATAATTGCTCTTTCTAACTCTGTGAAGAATTGAGTTGGGATTTTGATGGGTATTGCATTGAATCTGTATGGTGCTTTAGGCAAAATGGCCATTTTAACTATATTGATTCTACCGATCCATGAGCATGGGAGGTTTTCCCATTTTTTGAGGTCTTCTTCCATTTCCTTCTTCAGAGTCTTGAAGTTCTTGTCATACAGATCTTTCACATGTTTGGTAAGAGTCACCCCAAGATACTTTATACTGTTTGTGGCTATTGTGAAGGGGGTCATTTCCCTAATTTCTTTCTCAGCCTGCTTATCCTTTGAGTATAGGAAGGCCACTGATTTGCTGGAGTTGATTTTATAACCTGCCACTTTGCTGAAGTTGTTTATCAGCTGTAGGAGCTCTCTAGTGGAGTTCTTTGGGTCACTTAGGTAGACGATCATGTCGTCTGCAAATAATGATAGTTTGACTTCTTCCTTTCCAATTTGTATCCCTTTGACCTCCTTATGTTGTCGAATTGCCCGAGCTAGTACCTCAAGTACAATATTGAAAAGATAAGGAGAAAGGGGGCAGCCTTGTCTGGTCTCTGATTTCAGTGGGATTGCTTCAAGTTTCTCTCCATTTAGTTTGATGCTGGCTACCGGTTTGCTGTATATTGCTTTTACTATGTTTAGGTATGGGCCTTGAATTCCTGTTCTCTCCAAGACTTTAAGCATGAAGGGATGCTGAATTTTGTCAAATGCTTTTTCAGCATCCAATGAAATGACCATGTGGTTTTGTTCTTTGAGTTTGTTTATGTAGTGGATTGTATTGATGGATTTACGTATATTGAACCAACCCGCATTCCCAGGATAAAGCCTACTTGATCATGGTGGATGATCGTTTTGATGTGTTCTTGGATTCGGTTGGCAAGAATTTTATTGAGTATTTTTGCATCGATGTTCATAAGGGAAATTGGTCTGAAGTTCTCTTTCTTTGTTGGATCTTTGTGTGGCTTTGGTATCAGCGTAATTGTGGCTTCGTAGAAGGAATTGGGTAGTGTTCCTTCTGTTTCTATTTTGTGGAATAGGTTGAAGAGTATTGGTGTTAACTCTTCTTTGAAGGTCTGGTAGAATTCTGCACTGAAGCCATCTGGTTCTGTGCTTTTTTTGGTTGGAAGACTTTCTATGACTCCTTCTATTTCTTTAGGCATTATGGGACTGTTTAGATGGTCTAGTTGGTCCTGATTTAATTTTGGTATTTGGTATCTGTCAAGGAAATTGTCCATTTCCTCCAGATTCTCCAGTTGTGTTGAGTACAGGCTCTTGTAGTAGGATCTGATGATTTTTTGGATTTCCTCAGTTTCCGTTGTTATATGCTCCCCCTTCTAAGGAGGACTTTCTTCTTGAGCTTCATATGGTCTGTGAATTGTATCTTGGGCATTCTGAGCTTTTGGGATAATATCCACATATCAGTGAGGGCATACCATGTGTTTTCTTTTGTGACTGGGTTACCTCGCTCAGGATGATATTTTCCATTTCCATCCATTTGCCTAAGAAGTTCATGAATTCATTGTTTTTAATAGCTGAATAGTACTCCACATTGTGTAAATGTACCACATTTTCTGTACCCATTACTCTATTGAAAAACATCTGGGTTCTTTCCAGCTTCTGGCTATTATAAATAAGGCTAATATGAACATAGTGGAGCATGTGTCCTTATTACATGTTGGAGCATCTTCTGATTATATGCCCAGGTGTGGTATAGCTGTGTCCTCAGGTAGTACTATGTCCAATTTTCTGAGGAACCACCAAACTGATTTCCAGGGGCATTGTAATCAGCTTGCAATTTCACTAACAATCAAGAAGTGATTCCTCTTTTCTCTCCATCCTTGCCAGCATCTGCTACCACCTGAGTTTTTGATCTTAGCCATTCTAACTGGTGTGAGATGGAATCTCAGTGTCCTTTTGATTTGCATTTCCCTGATGACTAAGGATGTTTTCTTTAGGTGCTTCTCAGTGTTCAGTTTTCCTCTGTTGAGAATTCTTTGTTTAGCTCTGTACCACATTTTTAATAGGGTTATTTGGTTCTCTGGAGTTTAACTTCTTGAGTTCTTGGTATATCTTGGATATTAGACCTAGATAGAGATAATATACAGAAGAAAGTCAGGAATTTGAACAGAAGTGTGTGGCAGTGGGGGTAGGGAACTAGGGGTAGCCACCAGCCAGTCTCAGATGCCCGGAAAGCAAGAAAAGACTCCCAGGACCCAATAGGGATGAGATTAGCTGAAATTCCCCACAAAGTGGGGGCTGGAAGAATCTGTAGAGACCATACCCAGAGGCTAGATATGGCCCCAAGTCTGGGATAGGGCTACCCACTCATTTCTAAATTCTTAACCCAGATGGGTTCCTGTCTAAAGGAGATATGGGGTGGGGGACAAAGTATGGAGCAGAGACTGAAGGATAGGCCATCCAGAGACTGCCCCACCTGGAGATCCATCCCACATACAGACACCAAACCTAGACACTATAGTGGATACCAAGAGGTGTTTGTTGACAGGAGCCTGTTAGAGCTGTCTCCTGAGAGGCTCTGCCAGAGTCTGACAAATACAGAGGCAGATCCTTGCAGCCAACCATTGGACTTAGCACAAGGTCCCCAATGGAGGAGCTAGAGAAAGGACTGAAGGAGCTGAAGAGGTTTGCAACCCCATAGGAAGAACAATATCAACCAACCAGACCCCCCTGAGCTCCCAGGGACTAAACCACCAACCAGAGAGTACACATGGAGGAACCCATGATTCCAGCTGCATATGTAACAAAGGATGGCATTGTTTGGCATCAATAGGAGATTGGTTCTTTGGATAGGACCAATCCTGTGAAGGCTCTATTCCCCAGTGTAGGTGAATGGGGTGAGGTAGAAGTGCGTGGGTGGGAGGGGAGCACCCTCATAGAAGCAGGGAGAGGGGGGGATGTGAAAGGGGGCTTTTGGATGGAAAACCGAGAAAGGAAATAATATCTGTTGTGTAAATAGATAAAATATTCAATAAAGAAAAGTTTTTGTCAGCTGTAGGAATATCCCAGTGGGATTTTCAAGGTTACTTATGATACTATCAAATTTTCTATAAATAAAGACTTCCTTTCCAATTAAATTCTTCCTTTCCAATTTGTATAACTTTGATGTGTGTCAGTTGTCTTATTGCTCTAAGTTTTCAAATAAAATATTGAATATGTCTGAAAGAGTAGACAGTCTTGTCTTCCTCATTTTAGTGTAATTGCCCCGATTTCTCTCTATTTTAGTTCATGTTGGCTATGGACTTTCTGTAAACTGTCCTTATTTTGTTGAAGTATATTCTTTGTATTCCTAGACTCTCCAGAACATTTACATAAAAGGGTGCTGAATTTTGTTATAGGCTTTTTCTGCATCTAATGAGATGATCATATGGGTTTTGTCTTACAGGTTTATTTGGTGGATTAGATGGTCTGGTTTTTTGTTTGTTTCTCGTTGTTTTTTGTTTGTTTGGAATTCTTTCAATGATTCATTCTACTTCACTAATGGTTTATTTCATATTTAAAGCGATAAGCACTATTTAAAGTGCTTATTTAATCTTGATTTAATCTTGATTTAACATTGGTGAGTGATATTTTATTTATAAAAATTTATCCCGTTTCTTAAGATTTTCCATATTTAGTGGAGTACAGATTTTCAAAGTGTGCCTTTACAATTCTTTGGATTTCCTTTGTGCCTCTTGTCTTCTTTTAATTTTTAATTTTGTTAATTTTAATATTTTGTTTAATTTAATATTAAATTAAATATTTAAATAAATATTTAATTCTGTAGTAAATATTTAAATATTTAATTTAATATTAATAAATAATAAATTAATATCATTTAATATTAGTTAATTTAATAATATAAAGTTTTAGCAATCTTACTGATTTTCTCAAAAAAACCAAAATCCCAAGTCTTTGTTTTATTGAATCTGTACACTTATTGTTTGTTCCAATTTTATTGATTTAAGCACTTAAGTTTATTATTTTTCCCACTTCTTATTTTGAGTATGATTTCTTTGTTTTTTAGAACTTTTAGGTGTGCTGCTAAGTTACCAGAATTCGATCTCTCCAATTTATTTTTTAATGTAGGCACTTAGTGCTAAGAACTTTCCAATTAGAATCGCCTTCACTGTGTTCCAAAAGTTTTGATATGCTGTGTGCTTATTTTCCATTCTAAAAAGTCTTTAATTTCCATGCTGACTCATTTCATTCAGCAGAAAGTTGTTCAGTTTCATGAACTTGTAAGCTTCCTACTGTTGGTACCCACCTTTAATCTGTGGTGATCAGCTAGGATGTAGGGCGTCATTCCAGTTTTCTTGTTTCTGTTGAGACTTGCTTTGTGTCTAAGTATGTGATCAATTTTGGAGAAAGTTCCATGAGGTGTAGAGAAGAAAGTATATTCTTTTATATTTTGGAGAAATGTTCTGTAAATATCTATTGGGTTGATTTGGTTTATATGTCAATTAGCTCTAGCATTCCTCTTCTTAGGTTTTGTCTGAATGACCTGTCTTTTTGTGAATGTAGGACACTGGAGTCTCCCACTATCAGTATATGAGGGTTAATATGTTATTTAAGCTGTATTTTTGTTATCTTTGTTTTTGTTTCACAAACTTGGGTTCTCTTGTATTTGGTGCATAGATGTTAAGAACTGCAATGTCCACTTGGAGATTTTTCCTTTGATGAGTATGAAGTGTTCTCTATCTCTTCTGATTAGTTTTGGCTTGAAATCTATTTTGTCAGATATTAAAATGTCAATACCAGCTTGTATATTAGGTGTATTTGCTTGGAATGTCTTTTTCTGCCTTTTGGAGAAGGTGAAAACTAGTAAGTGATCTTCTTGAAATGATTCTACCATGGACTGCAAAGCAATGATGAATTTGCTCTTCTAGGCAAGGCCAAAGGGCTTACATTTGAAGAAAGATTCCTACTATTAATATGCTTTTCCTGTTATTATTAAATATATATAACTATCACTAGATATTGATTCACCCTTCTTTAGCAGATTTCTGAAGAACATTGAAGGTATACTGTCTTGTTGTGATGCTATGTAGGCAAATAGGTGATTTCCTAATTCTTGATAAATTCCTAAAATCATACTAGTAAGTATTAAGTCCTATATAATAAAGACTGCTATTATTTCCTCTCTGATATCAAATCTGTAATTCGAATTCTGTCAGTCTTCAAGTATCACAAGTTAATTCCTTCTGAGATAGAAAGCAGGCATTTACTACTTAGAACACATTCCAAGAGGTTGTAAAACAATTAACTAAAGGTTATAAAAAGGGACCTAACAATTTTTATAGGTGCAAGGACAGAAGATAAAATATTTACTGGGATTATCTATACAAACTTCAATTACCAAACTTATAGTTTTTAACTCTCCATGAACCTGTAAAGTAGTGACAGATAATGAATGTCTAGTCTTAATGGATGCATATGTAAACATTCTCTGCTGTATACTTACTCAATTTATGATTTGGATTTACATTGGACTTTTAGTGAATTTTTTTTAAAGCATGCTTGGAAAAACCATGTGATCTATTCCCCTAGAAAAGTTACAGAAGACTCAGAATGACTACATTGCATTTTGAGAAAAGGCACTATTACATCAGAGCAGGAGGACAGAGCAAGACAGGAGAAGGAGAAATTCAAAGGGACCTTAGAAATTAAGAGCAATATGCATAATGCAGAGAGAAAGGGGGACAAAGAAGAGGCTGCAGAGAGAGCAGAGAGAGCAAGCAGGCTTCTCCTTACCGTGGGACAGAACAGGTCTTTTCTTAACAGCAAGGCAGGCTTAGTCTTACTAAAGAGATCAAAGTTTTCCTCTTACAGACTTGGGTTTAATTCATTTAGCAACAAAAGGGTATAAGCCTTTTTTCTCATTGTAATAAACATTGGAGCTCATTTTTCATCCAGAATGAGTGAGTTCTTTCTGCATTGGAGTTGGGGCTTTTGTTCCACATACATATATAAGTATGGATGTGTGTGTGTGTGTGTGTGTGTGTGTGTGTGTGTGTGTAAGTTAGTAATTATGAGATATGTAGCTGGACCTAACTGGTTTGCATGGAGGTGTGGGAGTATATGTCCATGAATTTGTATATAAATGTATATGAGTTTATGCATATTTGATTATGTCACATGTTTTTCCTTTATGAATGAGACTATCTTCTCCTGGCTCAATAACATTCCATTGCTCCAAACCTCCCTATGGCCTTACTAGCAAGAAGCAAAGCTTTTAGCAGGAGAAAAACAAGTCTTAGCAATTAATACTTTGCTTAATACCCCCTTATTTTACAATGTGGTGCCCAAGGCCAGAGACTGCAGTTTCTGGCCTCAGAGGAACTGGGCAAAGTCTGTTAGCTTATATTCAAAGGAAGTAGACTTAACCCTAAATATCTCACAGGACCAAGCCTTGCCCCCACTGATGCTCTTCCTTCAAGAACATGCTCACTACCTTTAAGAGAGAACCAGAACCACTGGAGTTGGCACCTGGCATTTTCCCCTCCTTTTTATCCTGAGATGATGTCTCTTCTTGATGTTAATGTGTGTTTCTTGGACATAGCAGAAGGATAGATACTAATTTCATATTCATTCTGTTGGTCTGTAGGGTTTTTTGTCTTGTTTTGTTTTGTTGTTTTCGTTTTGTTTTGTTTTAAATTTGGGAACTGAGTCCATTGATGCTGAGAGATATTAATGACCAGTGTCATATGATTCCTCTTATTTATTGTTGTGGTACGAAAGTGTGCTTATGTGAGTGTGTCTATGTATGTGTGTGTCTCTCTCTGTGTGTTTGTGTTTTCCCTCTTTTGATATCATGATCAATGATTATACATTTTCTCTATAGTCCAGAGTTTTCTTCTAGTAATTTATGAAATGCTGGATTTGGAGATAGATATTATTTAAAACTGATTTGTTCTTAGAATATCTTATTTTCTCCATCTATTGTTATTGAAGGTTTTGTTGGAGATAGTAGTCTGGGTTAGCATCTATAATCTCTTGGAGTCTGTAGTACATCTGTCTAAGCCCTTCCAGATTTTACTTTGACACTTGGGTGTTATTCTAATAGGTTTGCCATTATGCGTTAGTTGGTCTTTTTCCCTTTTGGCTTTTAGTAGTCCTTTTTTTGTTTTGGCTCTTTCTGTTTTGATTATTATATTCCAAGTGGGCTTTCTTCGCTGTCCCATTCCATTTTGTGATTTGTATACTTCTTGTGCTTTGATACGTATCTCCTTTTTAGATTAAGAAAAGCTTTCTTCTGTGATTTTATTTGAAAATATTTTCTGTACCTTTGACCATGTTTTTCTTGCTTCTTTTATACCTGTTATTGTTGTTGGCCTTAAACTTTTCATATTCTCTCAGATTTCTGCATGTTTTGTGCCAGGAATTTTTTTTTTATTTAGTATTTTTTTTGATGGATACATCCATTTCTTCAATGGTGTTTTCAAAATCTGAGATTCTCTCTTCTGCCTCTTGTATTTCATTGGTGAGGCTTGACTCTGAAGATCCTGTTCAAGTTCTTACATTTTCTGTTTCAGGATTCCCATCAGCTTGGGGTTTCTCTAGTACTTATATTTTCACCTTCAGGTAATGAATACTTTTATTTATTTGTTTTCATAATTTTCTTTTGGGAGTCCATTAATTTTCTCTTTAAGAACTGCTATCATATTTATAAAGACTATTTTAAGATTTTTGTCTTGTGCTTTAGCTATGTCATAATACTCAAGTCCTACTGTGCTAAGATTTATTGGCTTGAGTCAAGACATATTGTCCTGGCTGTTATTAATAGTGTTTTTTCAGTGGTGTTTCATTTTGGAATGATTGTAATTCTAGGTGCTGATATCTTGTCTTCTCTTTGTTGTGTGGGTGTTTTGTTCCTTGGTTTCTGTTGTTGTGGCAGATTAAATGACAATGGTCCCATAAGCTCATAGGGAATACCACTTTTGTGAGATGTGTGGCCTTGTTGGAGTAGGTGTAGAGTTTTTGAAGGAAGTGTATCACTGGAGGCAGGCTTTGATGTCTCAGATGCTTTAGCCTAATCAGTGTGTGGGAGTCTCTTCCTATTGCCTATGGATCCAGATACAGAACTCTTAGCTCCTTCTCCAGCACCATGTCTGCCTGCATACTACCACGTTTCTTGCCATGATGATAATGGACTAAATATCTGAAACTGTAAGTAGCCCCAATGAAATGTTTTCCTTTATAACAGTTACCATGGTCAGAGCATTTCTTCATAGCAATAAAAATCCTAATTAAGACAGTTGCCATGTCTGGTTGTTAGAAGAATATAGTTGCTGTATGTTGCCTGGTAGGAAATTCTTCTGGGATCTTGGTAGGTGTAGCCAGTTTAGGTCCCAGATAAAATGTGTTTTGAATTGAGATCTTAGGAATGTAGATCATCTGGGGAGTGGTCTGAGTAGGTGTGCAAGAAGAAGGGAAGCAGGATATTCCACCAAGATCTGCTTATTCCTTGCCGGTAAGGTCAGGGAGTCATGAGAGTCCACTATAGGTAGGTGGTCTGCCACAGAAATGGGGATGGAAGTAGGGATTTGACTTAGAGGAGAGGAAAGAGAGGTAGAATTCTGAAGCAGTTCTACATGTTTTGCTGGTCTGCTTCTTTCTCTGGCAGGCTGGGCTGATGGGTTTCCAGAAAATTCCAACTGGTATTGAGTGCTGGAATAATAGGATGAACAGAGAAGAAGACTGCAGGAGAAGATATGTGTGATCTATGGACACGGGCCTCAAGAATTTATCATTTTGCCTGTGAGCAAATGTGGATATTTTTCATGGGGAAAGCAAGTGGTTGGAATAACATGTATATATTGTCAAGGCTGGTGAGGCATCTTGGCTGAAAATATTTGTGCTTCTAGCTGGACAAAGTTGGATACAGGGAAGAAAACATTATGATAGTGCCAACTTCTCCTTAGCTATAGGTCTCTCTAGCAGCAGGAGGTGTATGCTTCCTAAAGATAATCTCTAAATGAGTGCTGGGGTCCTTACGATATGGGGGAGTGGAGGGGCTAAAGACTCTTGGAACTAAGATGAGCTGGGGCAGAGGAATCATGAAAGAACTTGTGGTCTTTGGAAATCTCAAAGCTTTTAAATTGATCATCCTACAATGTTAGTATTGCTCTTTTTAAGTTATTTTTTCCTTAGCATGACTTTTCATTTTTAAAGTTGGATTTCAATATGCTGCCAGGCTTGCCCTACACTCCTGGGCTCCAGCAATCCTCATGCCTTTGTTTCCTACATAGCTGGTGCTGCAGGTGTGCCAGGAGGCCGTGCTTTCTCTTGGCTTATTTGCATCAATTCCTCTTCTACTTCCAGAATAGACACTGATGCAAGAGGCAAGCTAACAGCCTAGTGGAATTTTCAGTGTGTCAGGGGTTACCTAGAGAGTTCCCAATCCTCTAAGATCACTATGATGACTTTTAAATCTGCCTAATATGTGACTCTGAGCTCTGTAGCCTGAAAATATGCTGTTAAAGGAGCAACCATAAATCACATAGTTTATGTCAACAAAACTCACCAAAATACAATGTATTTATTTCCATTGAGAGAAACTTGCTTGCTCTGTCCTGGCTAGTACCTGAGCAGACCAGTGTTGGACATCAGACAGTCATTTTTGTAGACATATGAGTTGCTTGGTTGGTTACTTAATTTTCAGCTTCCAAAGTCAGCTATGTCTATTGAAATAATCAATTCAGATTATTCATACTGGCTCAGAGGACATCTTCTCTCTTGTTCTGTTCTTGAGTAGAATGTGGGGCTAACAATTCAAGCCAGCTAGTTTCTTCCCAATTAAATTGCAATATAATTTGATAAGCTCCTCTTTAATAATTGAATCTTGGTTTCTCTTCCCAGAAGTTATATCAAAGATGCGCTGGGGGCTGAGATGTTCCCACACTTGTTGCATCTGTTTACAGACCAAAGTTATTAAGGACATCTGTTCTTGTGGAGATTTACAGTTTGAGGCTCCAAGGGTGATGTAATTCCTGAGTGCTTAGGCCTCTCAGAGGCACAGATTATGGGAGCCTCTTTTGTCTTGGACTAGATGCTAACTTTCTAATTGCAAATCTGTGCTCTTTGAAGAGATGAACGAGAGAATGCCAGTAACTAAGGAGTAAGTTGGGAGACTTCCTGGGAAGCATTTTCTGATGTTGAACAGACAGAGCTCTGTCTTGCACATTAAGAGGTTACAACCAAAAATCACTTCCCTGTAAGTCCTCTATGCCATCTTATGAAAATATGGCCAGGCTGCATTATTTGAGTCGATGTCTTTTTGTTTTATATTGTTGTGACTAAAGTCATAATTTTATTCCATTGAGAACCAAAAATCAAGTATAAAATTATATCAGAGCACAGCTGGCAGTGAAAAGCTATTCTATTTTGATAATAGTAATTTTTTTCTGCCACAAGATTAATTTCTGATAATTCCCCTTCAAATTTAAAAGTTATTTTAAATGATGTCAGTTAATATTTCTCTTCTGACTTATTCTGTTATCTACTGTCACATTGATTGTGTAGCCTAGGAAACCCGAAGGCAGCCCTAATAATGTGGCTGAGTTCTCTTCTCCATTCTGTCTCTGATCTATTTTATGAAATCTGGCAAAGTCACTTAACTACTTTCTGCCTATACCTCTGAAAATATGTGAGATAACTATTGTCAACAAACAATGAGTTGGTTCTTATCTGCTGTACTTCAGTTCCATCACTGCCACAATTCAGAGTGCTCACTGCTTAGCGGGGGAGGTAAAAATCCAAAGACAAAATAAAATGAATCCGCAGCTTGTTCCTATCCTTCATGTAAATACATCTTCTATAAGCTCTGTCTTTGGAACAATGACTTAAATATGAAAGGCTTTTTAAAATGTGAGTAGAAGTCAGCATGGACTTTGCTGTTTATTTTACTATATTTCAGACAGGCATTACTGATGACTCGGTCCTCTCGGTTTTATGTCCATCCTCACAGCCAGGCTTTCTTCCACACCGAGGCTGCTATTGGTATAGAACAGCTGCACCTCACAGCAACCTGAACTCCACACAAGCTGCCTACAAGGTGTATGCACTTGGTTGGGCACCTGGGTTGACATGGGTTCAAAAGCATGATCTTGAGCAAGTTCAGTATCCCTGCTCAGCCTCCAACTTTTATACCCATGGGAGTCACAGTATCAGCCTCATGAAAGTGATACTGCAGGACAGAAAGTAGAGCATCGTGATGGTTAATTGTGACTATGATGGCAGTTACAGTCACTATGGAAACGAAATTCTGGCTATGTTTGTGATGGAATTTCTAGATTGGCTGAACTGGGATAGAAAAATGCACCTAAAATATGGGAAGCATGATTTGAAAAAAAATCTTTTAGCTCTCTGTGTCTGGATTATAAATCCAATGATCAGTTTCTTCAAGCTTCTGCAGCCATGCCACAGTGGATGTCTGTACCCTTCTTGAACTGTAAGCCAAAACCAAGTCTTCCTGCCTTTAGTTGTCTTTATCAGGTATTTTGTTAATAGTAGTGAGAATGACAATTAATAACTCTACCTCATACAATGTTAACCATGTAGCTGACTAAATTGCTAGTAAACATGATAGCTGTTAAGTTGCAGAATGAAAGCAATGAAGCAGTTTCTCATTTATTTTTTAGTAATATCTATCTTTAAAAAGCCTCCCCAATAGCTGCAGGGCCTTGGCATGTCTGGTTGTTTATCTTATAAAGATGTAAGGTGAAGCCTAGCAGCTTTATCCCTACCCTGCTTATCTCAGCATCCTTTGAGGAAGGCCTCCTCATCACCTTCCCGCCACCATGTCCTCCCATCTCTATAGGTGTAACTCCAAAGTCTTTAGCTTTAAGCTATACCAATTATATATTTTGTGTTTATGTGTATTGAATTTTCTCTCCCATCTCTTCTGTCCTGCCCTGTTTTCCTCAACATGTTATATGAGTTTAACCCGTGTCATAAAATTATTTTTATTTTCTTCTTTTTTTTTTTGTTATTTGAGGAGGGGAAGCAATTCAAACCCAGAACATTGCACACACTAGGCACACCTTATATCCATGAGATTCATATTCTGATGCTATAAATTTCATTTTTAAGGTCATGTCATTATTCAAGGCAGAACACAAAGAAAACTAAGGTGCCTTGTGAAGAAGAAGAAACCCTTGGCCTCGAGAGCTAGCTTGTATTTTTGGCTGGCTGCAATTGGAGAACTTCAATAAAGCAGACAAAGTCAAGATTACTTACAGAGACAAATGCGATTTTCTAAGACATATCTCAAACAAGAGTAAAAAGCCTCAAATGAACCTAGGGCTAACAGGTGTGACCTTTGAGTTCAGTTTATCAGCTCTGCTTGTCACTTGAACCAACATACTTCAAAACATATCCTACCTTACAAATCACTTTCTCTGTGCAGGTTCATGCACACATGCGCACATATCTGTGTGTGTATGTGTGTGTGTGTGTGTCTATATGTGTGTATGTGTGAATGTGTGTGTGTGTTTGTGTGTGCATGTGCACACATGCATGTTGATCCATGTGGAGGCCAGGGGTCAGCCTCCAGTGTCTTCACTCTGTTCCTTTTGTGAGATTGAATCTCTCAGCAATCCAGGACCAAACCTCAGGGGTCCTTCTGTATCTGTCTCCCCCAGTATTATTGCAATTACAGACATGCTGCCATGCTTGGCTTTTTATGTGCAGTACATACTTTACCAAATGAGCCATCATACCCCTAGCCTAAGAAATTCTTCAAAAGAAGAAACTGAGCTTATACTGATTTTTACTTGCCTACTTGTTCATTCTTTTGAAACCACACACAAATGCACACATACATACATACACATACACACACACATACACAAACACACACACACACACAAACCCTTTTAATAGAGTCCATTATTCTGAATCATCTCATACCATCCCATTGAAGTCCTTCTTCCCAAAAAGTATCTCACTTACTTTCATTCCATGAATCTTCTCCCTGTCCCTCTCTCCCTCTCTTCCCCTCACTCCTCTCTCTCTCTCTCTCTCTCTCTCTCTCTCTCTCTCTCTCTCTCTCTCTCTCATGTGCATGTTTGTAAGGATAACTCATCAGTGGCCACACTACATTAACTGCCTATAGCTCCCCAGAAAAGGGTGGGGCCTCCTTAGTCCCTCTCTATCAATGATGGATTGTAGATGGGTTTGGTCTTCTGCAAGTCCTATACAGAAAACCACTGCTACTGTGATGTTGTGGAGGCAGTAGCTATCTTACATTCAAAATATATTTCCCAACAGTCCAGTTACTTTTTGACCCTTATTCCATGCTGCTCCCTGAACATTGAAGGACATGTCTTAGGGTTCTATTGTTATGTTAAGCCACTATGATTAAAATCAAATTGGGAAGTAAAGGGTTTATTTTAGTTTGAAGTTCCTCATCACAGTCTATCACTGTCAGAATTCAGGGCAGAACAAGAACCTGGAGGAAGTAGCTGATGCAGAGGCCATAAAGAAATATTACTTACTGGCTCTTTCCCTAAAATTCACTCGGCCTGCCTTTTCATACATCCTGAGACCATTTTCTCAGGCGGGACACCAGCCAGAATTGTCTGGGTCATTCCACATCCATAACTGATTAAGAAAACATGTCCCAGACTTGCCTACAACCCAGTATGGTGTGGACATTTTCTCAGTTGAGGCTTCCACTTCCTAAAAATCTCTAGTTTGTATCAAGTTGACATAAAACTACTGAGCACAGGGAATGATCTAGGTTAGATTTGAGAATTTGGCAGTCATTTATTCTTAGCATTTTGACAGTAGTAAGACTGCATCAACCACTGCCAAATGCAAATAGAAATCTTCCTTTCGCCGGGCGGTGGTGGTGCACACCTGTAATCTCAGCACTCTGGGAGGCAGAGGCAGGCGGATTTCTGAGTTCGAGGCCAGCCTGGTCTACAGAGTGAGTTCCAGGACAGCCAGGGCTATACAGAGAAACCCTGTCTCAAAAAAACCAAATCCAAAACAAACAAACAAACAAACAAACAAACAAACAAACAAACAAAAACAAAAAATAACAAAAAAGATAGAAATCTTCCTTTCTACCAGAGACTGAAATCAGCACTAATTTCTGTATATAAGCACAAATGTTTCAATACCAAATTATTTAGCAAAACAGTAGCAGCAGAGTTTCCTCTGGGACCTATACATTTTGCAGCCACAGGCTTTTCTTTCACTAGGTTTTCAGCATCAGGCATGAATTACCACTCATGCAACAGGTCTCGAACTCCATCACAATCAACTGGTTACCCCCACTACAGTCCTGCCTCTATTGGACAAGTGGCCACATCTTGCGTCATAGCTCATTATTGTAGCTTGAAAATTCACAGCAAGACAAGCCCACTGATGACTCCTCTCCCTCAGCAGCCTGCCCAGGAGTTTCTACCACTATGAAAGCTATCTGGCAAAACAGAAGTTTTCAGGTCAGTTCCAAATTGATTTTTCAAAGTTTTGTCTTTAGTAAAAGAGACTTGAAATCTAGTTCTGCTGGGCAAACCAAAACAATGGCAGCAACCTATCCCCTCCTTTGCATTTCTTTTAAAAAGTTATGTTCTTATTACATACTATAGTAGGTTTCTATGTGGATTTTTTTTATCATGTAATATTACTGAAGGCCTGACTATTTGGGTTCTATTGTTATAGGAGCTGTTTAGGATTCTCAGCTTATTACAAGGGACAGTAATCTGATATTCTACAAATGTGATCTGTTGTTGTCTGACATACTCCTGTTGAAACATGAACAAATGTATACTCTCCCCATATAGGACACTAATTATATATCGAAGTATGGGTATTACTAAACCTCAATTTTATGAACTAGGTTATTGGGGGTAAGGAGACACAACCTGTGCTCACATGTCTTATGAAACTAAGAAACACAAAAAATACTGCAACCTGTAAGCATATCAACCTCACGGAGAAAGTCCATGCCAGGTAGTTCACTTGGTCTGATCTTTTTCCAGATAGTTCATCCAGGATCTGTTTCTTCCAGGCAGTCCTTGCTGCTTACATAAGCTTGGAGAAGGAGATGCCTGACAAATCTGGCCAGTTTCAGAAACTTCCTGTAGCCTTTGTGCTGCTTATTTTCTGCATTTGATGACCTTTCTAAAGTTGTAATGTTTCACTTCCCTTTATGGTGTCCTCTTGCTTTTATCTCTCTTAACATCCTGTCTTACAATAACCTGAAAGAAGATTTTCTTTCTTCTTTCTTATATTGTAGCTTAAAATTTTCTACATGTATGTAAAGTTTTCATCTCTAAGGAAATTGTTACATACCACCTGCCAATAACAGTCTGGCTTTTTGCTCTTGTTCCTGTAGGCAAAAGAGCTTGGTTTCCTTAGCTGGCTGATATAGACTACAGGTTAGAATCCTGACTTTACATATGAACTAGTTGTTGCATGTATATTGAGGTTTTTTTACCTCTATAAGGAAATTTTGTCTTTGATGAACCATTGAGAAAGAACTGAATTTAAATCACATTAAGCATATGTTATATATATATATATAATGTTATATATGTTATATATATAAAATTTCAATGCATGGAATGAAGAGGAAGAACATAGAGACCGTGCACACATACAGGGCTTTGGAAGAACTGGAAACAAACATATAGCTTATACTCATGGGCCAGACTAAGAGATTGAAATTGCAAGGAAGTCTCTTCAGAAGAAAATGTTTCATGGTGACCAAATTGATATTTTTACTTATTGAAAAGACCATCATGAGAAAAAGTCCTTTGGCATGGTAGCTGAGACCAGTTAGCAAGAATAACATATAATGTTTAAATATAAATGTGATAATTTAGAACTATAAAAATACATAAATATAATTTCTATATAAACTTGAGTAAATATTTATATAATAAACATCTCTCAAAATGTTCAAAATGGATTCTTAGATAAAAAGTCCTTCTGCTTTATATAAGTTCCAGGAAAGATGTCCATCTGTGGAAACTGTGGGGAGGTTCAAATGAGGCCAGAGAATAATCTCTGACTATGTAATTATTCAAATCTAACAGATAGGCAATCCCTAACTGTCAAAGTAAGTTTGAAGAACACATTGAAAACAGTGTGACTATTGCCTGGTAATGTGGAATGAGTGATCAGTATATTCCCACATGGTAAATGACAAGAAAGTAGAGAGAAAAAAATATCCAATCAGAGACCAGGAGAGGGAAAGAGGAAGGGGAAAGACAAAGATATAGGCAGAGGAAGTAGAGAGGAAGAGTGATGGTGAAGACCGTCTCACTTGCTGAAAAAGGGAAGCACTATTAAAATCAAGCGTAACATAAGCCCGTGGCTAAGACAGCTGGCCAGATGCCACTTCTTGGAGCTAAAAGCATTTGGTTCCCTCTCACACAGGAAAGTATAGATCTAAATATATAGTGACAGATCCTGATTCCTGAGCTCGAGTCTCCCTGTGGGTCGCCATGTATGTGGATTTTGGGGAATGTAGTTAAAAAAAAATTAGGAATTTACAAGCTTCAGAATTAATTTCTGGATTCTATTACTGACATTCTGCAAACCAAATGTCTTCAGGAATTTTGTTTATTCTGATCCTATGTTCCCTATTTACTCATTATACTCCATGATTAGTTGAAAGAGGAAATATACATTTTAAGCATTTTATTCCAGGATAAAATCTAAACAAGATTGTACAGTCTGGCTTCCTCTGGAAGGAAGGAGAAGTCTGAATGTTTAGTGTGTATGGGGCCAAGCACAGTGCCAGACAGATTACAAATGTCACCTCTCTTGGGCCTCTCACACTTTCTGGGAGGGTAGTATTATTTGAGTCACTTCAATGTAGAAAGTGAGATTTACATGATCTAGTACCTTACAAAGAGCGCATTTATTCACAAATAGATTAGAGCAGAACTTATATGACTCAAGCTCATGGTGTACAGTACCTGAAACAAGCCACAATCAGAAAATGGTTATATATGTCTTAAATAATGTTCAGACACACATGAAAATACAATGAGGTAGTGAAGCCCAAAATGTAAAATTTGTTTTGCACGTCATAAGGAAATGAAGAAAGTTTTTAATACCTTTTATTTTTTATGTGGTGCATACATTTCTGCATATATGTTGCGTGTGTGAATGCATATACACTCATGGAGTCCAGAGGAGAATGTTGACTGTCCATGCCCTAAAGCTGCAGTTACAGGTCGTTGTGAGCTACTAGATATTGTTCTGGGAACTGATCTTGTGTCTTCTAAAAGAGCAACAAGCAGGTGTAATGATCAAGTCAGCTCTCCAGCTGGTTCTCTAATAAAAAATTGGGCCTATATTCTGACATTTCTAACAACTGATACCATTGCATTTCAATTTGTAGGATTTTATTAAAAGATGCGGAGAGTCTATAGAGAATTTAATGTGGCAGAATGTTTTAAGGTGATGTTAAGTATTTTTTCTTTTTGTTTCACAGGTTAATGAGGAACTAACAGGAAGGGCCACCATTGACACACTGAGATCTCTTGGAAGAAGTAGACTGTTTTTGCTAAAAAAGAGCAATTCTTTAGGTGCTTTGGGATGAAGTGAAAGTTTCTAGGCAAAGTCAATTATTTGTTAAGGTGAAACAGATTGGTTTTGTTGCAGAAAGTCTTGGGTTAGGAAGAGATCAGACTAGATTTTCCTTGATGCACTTTAAAATATAAGAAGAAAAATGGTCCTACCTTTGTGCAATAATGATTTATGTTATTTATTCATTATTTCTGATTCTTTTCACACACATATAATGGGAACAGATTTCTGCTTCCATAGAGTGTGGTGCAGTTTGGTGATTTTTTTTTTTTGACCAAGGACATGAAAAGGAAAATAGAAGCTTTAAGTTCCATCATGTAATCTGCATTTCTCTACTTGATGTCAGACAAAACAGTTCAAGGCAGTGTCTGTTGCAGCCTTTCAGATGTCACAGTAGGCTTGTGCCAGGCTGCACCCTCAGCAGGCTTTCAGTGGGCTTGAGGAACAAGTCAGAGGTTAATGCTGGCTGCTTGATCTACGAGATTAGCAGCTTAATAGATGCCCAGCATGGTCGAGCTGCTGGTGTGGATGAATAGGCATACTGGATGAGGAATGTATGGCCACATTTCTCAGCTCTCAGTGTGTACATGAGATCACAAGGGGGCACATCTGTATCATCTCATCCAACTGAAGCCTAAAGATGCATGTGTGCTGGGCTAGGTACAGGGAAAACACCTGAGAGCACACACTATCAAATACAGGAGAAAGATGACATATGATCTGAGCAACAATGTATCCTAGTTAGCCTTCTATTGCTGTGATAAAGGCTTGTTTCATCTTATAGCTTATCATCATGAAACTTATAATCATGAAGGACAGTCAGGGCAGAGGCCATGAGGGAATGATGCTTAATGGTGTGTTCCCCATAGCTTAGATTTCTTTCTTATACAACCCAGAACTATTTGCCCAGGGCTGGTGGACACTGGCCACAGTGAACTAGGTCCTCCTATATCTATCCTTAAGCAATAAAATGCCCCACAGACTTACCTATATGTTGCATGTAATATTAATCAATCCACACTATCGCCAGCTGTGCTTTATCTAGTAAGGTGGTCTCTCTGCCCCCATAATCCACATGAGGCAGCCACCCAACTGGGGGGTTCACTTGATGCTCATATTCCGAGTCATCCAGTCATCTGCCCCCTGTAACTAGCTGTCAGGTGTAGAAGTCAGGTGTAATATAAGACTAGAGTCTGTGATTGGACAATGAAAAAGGGAGGCAGGGCTGAGAGCTTCAGAGAGAGAGGGCAGGGGGCAGAGAGGAAGAAGGAGAGAAGATGGAGGAAGAAAAGGATGAACCCAATCCACGTGGCTTTAAATAACCACAGGTAGCTATGAATATCATAGAAGGAATGGCATAATATAGACATGTTTCTCAGCTGAGGTTCCCTCTTACCACATGACCTTAGGTTGTTTCAAGTTGAGGAACGACTAACAGGAATAGAGCATGAAGTCAAACCATCAATAATGGAAAAAATTATGACTTTTGAAAAACAAGTTGTGATTGCATAATTAATCCTACCATCCATATATGGGAGAACTTACATCCAGAGACAAGAGAATCACAACAGTATATACATATTGAGATTTTCACTGTGGCTGGGTCTGGACACTCATGCCTTTACCCAGGACCAGTTATAGTTAACTGAGTTGATACACAGAACCTGTGAGAAAAGGCACAGCAGAGGCTCTCTTGATCATAAAGCACAGGAATGTAGCATACAGCATCTGCCCCTCTTAGCTGCAGTTAATAAATGATTATAAAGGCACTGCCTCTCTTAGTAGAAGTATCTCATATAGAATGAGCTCCAATCATAAGGGCTATGTCTTAAAAGTTTTCTTGTTTGTTTTGTTTTGTGTCTTTCTTGGGCACAGTCTTTTCTAATGTTGGGAAAAAGTATGAGCTCAGGTGGGGTATTTAAGTTAGCAAATGAGTATTTTCATGAATAATATCAGGTGAAGTCCTGGAGATGACTTTTAATTGCCTTCAGCTGGGTCATGTGGCCATTTGAGGCTTTAAGAGGCCAGGCTGGTCATGTCAGGATACCAAGAGTTTAGTAAGTAGTCCAGGTAAACAGATAATTTCCACACACCATTAGAACAAAGATGTGTCAAAGACAGGCTGCCACTAGAAGCATAGAACGTGGTCACAAGACAGGAGAACCCTAACTGTTGGGTGTTAGCATGTGACTCATTTCTGGCTCATGTCAAAGCAATCGGGTTTCCTAGTGTGGTTAGTTTTGCTGGGGTTATCATTGTCTTTAGTTGAACAAGGGATGTGTACCATAATTTCTGTTTGTGCTTATACTGCCCAGGTTTGTGAGTCAGTCATTCTCAGGCTAGAGTACACTGATGAACGGTGCAGTCTAGTGAGGTGCATTAACAGATAGGCCCTGGGGTGGATAGCAGACCTGCCATGTTCAAGCTTGAATGTGTTATTAAACCTTGTTTATTCTGTGTATTCTCATTTACAAAATGAAGATAATAGGGATAATCACACAGGGCTGTTATGAACCTTAAGAATACTGCCTGAAAATCCCTAACATAGCAGAAGGAGAAATAATGCTTTGAAAGCATTTGCCTCAGCACAACCAGTGCTTAATAAATGCAGTTGTCATTCTGTTACTGGCAGGTCTCAACATCCTTACCAGAACTTCCGAGAAGAATGGCTCTTTAGAACATATCAGGAGGTCATTGTGTTGACCCATGAATCACTTGACCATTAATTGAGCATAGGTCTAAGTACACCTAGGTGCCACATGGTGCCCCATTGGAGCCCAGTGGAGAAGAATTCCATCTCAGCATCTCTGCTCTCATCTGAGGCAACATCTTCATCATCGTGTTCATACCTGTATGTCCCAATGTATGTAACCTTCTCTTTACTGGATAGAGCATCAATCTCATAAGGTGAGAGGAGCAGCATTCCTAGATGCTGAGTATAAATACTAGCTCTCCACATTACATCTGTTGAACAAATAAAGAGAGATGATGCTATTGATACCTTCATAGGTGATGTATGAATATTACCTTATTGTTAACATACCATGCATTTTAAACCTGCTAGACCCAGTTGTCAGCACCAAACACTTTGTGTCTTGGGAAGGAGTTATCTGGGAGATGACCACAGGTTGGGTCCATCCAGATTCACTTCATGGTAGATAGCTGAACTGCATGTTTTCTGTGTATAGGATTTATGTGTTTTAAGAAAGCTCTTTGGAAAAAAAACATTCCCAGTGTAATTTTCAGTGCCACTGGAATTTGACAACATGCCAAAAATATTAAACACAATTAGATCAGCTCTCATATGTTTAGTGCTGTGCCAAGAACACTTTTTCCTCAAAGGTATTTTGAGTATAATGCCTTTCCTCATAAACAGAATCTGGATCCAACTTGTAGCTGTTATACTTGGAGTTATTTAAATTATTAATTCTTCATTAAAGCTGCCTTATAGAATGAATATAGGATTAATGGCCTTGAATTTAATTTATAAAATATTCATGTACAATGAAAGGAATTTCCAGTGAGCTACAAAAATAGGATTGAATATTTTAGTGAGGATGACTGTTTACCCTAGAGTCTATAAATCTGAAATGAGTTCTTTTAGATATCCTTAGTTATACCTGGATGTGCTCACTACAGTTGATAACCATGAATATCAGCTTTCTAGTTCCATCTTTAGGGATTTTGAAGTTATTATAGATGTTCTTAAATGGTCTGTATTTATTTATGTATTCTTTGTATGGTTATTCTACCGTTTATGTGCACAGTAAACTCAGTTTTGGTGGAAAATGCTATTTTCATAATAATCAAGAAAAGGACTTTTATGTCAACACACACAGTCTTGGTCAAATAAAATAGTTCTGAGCCAATTAGTTACACCTACTAAGTACATTTTATTTCGCTATATTTTATGTCATAAAATATCTTGGAAATGAGAATTAGCAATGAGCACAAGGTTTAGAAGCATTCTACAAATGCCTGTTCTCTGTCACATGAAAAGGTTTACTGTGTCAAGATATCAGACTGTAGTTCTATTGAGTTCATCTATATTCATAAGAACACAGATGTTCCCCAATTGGGACAGACAAAAGTGGTGTGACCCACAGAGGGCTAGCCACACTCTCATTGCTCTGACTACCTGCATCTTACCCTCTCTCCAGATCTAAGAGCTACTTCTCAGCCTGTAATTGCTTATTTACTCTCATATTTTCCTAATTACCTAACACAGCCATCCTCTTTGCGATTTCATAGTGAGCTAGCATCTGTGTCTCCTCCTGGTGTTCTCTTATTTGATTTAACCCCATGCCTTTTGAAGCAATGGATAGGGTACTTCTCCCTAAATAGACCAGAAGCAGATCTGTAAGTCAAAACGATCAGAGAAGATAAACAGAACAGGCAATGACTGAATCAATATTAAACAATGGAATACCTATAAGCTTTACAGTTAAGTGGAAGGTATCACTATTATACAAAAATGTTAATGTGTTGCACAGATACTAAACAAATTACAAGTCTATACTTTATAATTGTGAGTCTTGCACTTTGATGAAAAGACTTTCAAAGTCTAGTGAATGAAATGGACTTTTTGTGCAGAAACCCTATTATTATGATTTGGGGGATCAAAACAGGGCCTTGTACAGTATAGGCAAACATTCTACTGCTCAGCTCCATTTACAAGCCCCCCTCACACTAATTGGTACATGTTTTGGCACACCAAAAAATTCATAAAACCTTTGCTTCTGAGAGAAGAAATAACAATTTTAGGCATAAATGTCTTCACTGGAAAGAAACATCACCAGAATAAACACTGTGGTAAAGGAAAGACAGAACTATCCTTTCATTTTGTTTCCCTCTGAATCATCTCTATTTCCTATTGTGTGAAGTGAATTGCTATTGACGGGCATGAAGTATGAGAGGGAATTGTAGGTCTGTTGCACAGTGGCAAGAAATTTGAATTACATACAATTTTGAAAAAGCTCACTCATGAGCTGAATTTGAGACATTTTATTTTCTTATGAGAAATGTGAACGACCATTATGGTGTTTAAACATTCTGGTTAGATTACTGTTTCCAACCATGCCTTCAACTCCTTGTGTGTCAGGGAGAGACAGACACCTTTATATCAGGCACACCAATATGTCACCAGTTTATCTACCTGTTAAAAGACTCCCACTGCAATTCCAATTAATCTACTGGATGAAAAAATAAAATACCTACCTGGGATCTATTAAAACTCCATTCAAAATGTAGGATTTCTTACTTCAGAGGAACCTATTAAGTTCTCTCTCGAAAGTTCCTTGGAACAGCCATGATATGCTGAGGTATTCTATGTTAAAGACCTTCTGGTCACTAACATGGTCCAAAGCAAACTGAATTTTCAGGATAGAAGGTAGTAAGCAAGATTTTGGGAAACAGCAGATTACAACAGCTACAGGTCCATGTCTCCCTACTGCCTGTTCATTGTACGATTCCAAAGCTCTGCTCTGAACCAGAGGGCTGCAAGGGAGATACTCAGATCTCCATCTACCAAAGGTATAAAGTTGACCAGTTTGCCTTTTGGAAATCACAATCACACTTCAATGGCACATTGATATGTTCTTACCCAATACTTTGTCATTGAATACCAATTATTGATTATCCAAAAGAAATATTTCTAAGAATAAAACGTATTGTGAGTTTAACCAGAATTAACTAGGAAATAAAGTTTTACAAGTTTGGAGTTTGCTTTTCATGATAAATGAAAGAATTCTCACCTTCCCAAATAAATACTCATGCCTTCTACATGCAACTGCCATGACTTAAGAGGGGTTTCCTCTAGCACAGTGTTTTTTATCCTTCCTAACACTGTGACCCTTTAATATAGTTCCTCATGCTGTGGTGACCCTGAACCATACAATCATTTTGTTGCTGCTTCATAACTGAAACTTGGCTACTGTTATGAATCATAATGTAAATCTCTGTGTTTTCTGGTGGTCTGAGGCAATTCCCATGAAAGGGTTGGTTGACCACAAAGGGTTGAGACACACAGATTTAAAAACACTGCTGTAAAGAAAACCAAATTGGTATTCAAGTTCCACCCATCTACTCATATGCTAGGAAGACTTTTATAAGTCCACCCATACAATGAGGCTAGAAAATGAACATATGGTTTCTGTCATGTGCAAGAGAAAATGAAAGTAGATATTTTGATTTGAGAAAGAAGACTTAGAAACAGCAGGTACAAAGTCACTTCTTTCTGTTCTGTCCTCTGACCTCCTACTATATGCATGATCTAGGAGATAGAACTCCTCCTAAGTAAGTACTGCCCTAACTAGTGTTTTTAGCTCAAAATGCTGATCTTGTGTGACATCCTCTGACTAGATTCTAGGTTTTTTTTTTCTTTCTCATCATATAGGCCAGTACCCCTCTTTTCAACCTTTAACTATCAAGGTCCAAGATTTCCTTTGATCAAGCAGCTCCAACGATCTCTTATAAATAGGTGGTTCGGGATTTGAAGAACATCACATAGAGAAATAACATGGTGAAATTTATTTGATAACATATGGGACCTCTAGAGCACTATGTTGTTTATACCTGGTTTTGGAGGAAAGGGGCCCCATTTCCAAACACAACATGGTGCTTCACACAGCAACAGAAACAAGGACACACTGGTGCCGTCTCGGTCTTGAGGACATTGTTGGCAGGACTTTGAAGACAGTTCAGGCAGGAAGTTGGGCAGGCCGGTATCTCCTGGAACTGGAGAGGTAAGACACTGATGACAGAAAGAAATTATCTCACCAGCGTTTACTGCTTATGCCTGGTCCGTCTCCTCTGTCCTGTGACAGTTTCTCAGTCTTTATCTTTTCTGTCCCTGAAGGGACTCCCTTGTACCGATAGATTGTATTGACATTTTAAGGACTCTTGACAATCTGTTGTCTGATGCTTCCCCCGTGGTTATGCTGACTAGATGAGGATGGGACTGAAATGCAGAACAGAGCAATTTGCCCGACTTGCTTCTTTCCCTTTCCTGCCTCCTCAGTAGATTTTTTTCAGTAGAGACTTTGGAAGTAGGGGCGGTGGGAGGGTGTTACCAGCCTCCAGCAGTTTAGGGGTTCTTGGAATCCCCCTTCTGTTCCTGCCTTCTTCATCACCAGCTTTGTCAGAAATACTGCTGTCCCAGAGAGAAAACTAGTCACAGCAAGCACATTAGAATGTTTCCAGATCAATAGTTCAATCAGTTCTTGAAGCTACCCTTCAGTTTCATGGCTCTGTGTATCCTTAGCTGCTTGAGAATTATCAAAGCCTCTTGCTTGAATAAGCAGGTTGGTCTCCAAAGGCACACTAAGACAGAACGTTCCAGGTAACGAAATTACCATATTGCAAAGATGAGTCAGTTGGAGAGACAGAGAGGGGACCATACTTTAAAGCTGAGTATAGAATATATCCAAAAAAGAAAAAAAAAGTGTTCAATTCCTAACAATCTCTTTCCTTAGGGAGAACATGTACTTTTTAGATTTTGTGTCCTTAATAACTTTAATTTGGGAATGTTTTTGGATTTTGAAAGGTACAGAATGTATCACCAGTGACATATGCCACATTGCTTGAAGTTGACAGCAACTGACAAGAAACAGTTCCAGGAACTTCCCCTTATTTTCCCTCCATCCCTCCTTCCCTCTCCCTCCCTCTCCTTCCCCCCTCCCTCTCCTTCCCTCTTTGACTTCCTCTCTCCCTTCTTCTTTCTCTCTCTTCTTTCCTAAGAAAGTGAATACAGTTTTACTCTTTTCTCCACTTTACCAGCAAAGACAGCAGGTTTCTCCCAAAGGACCATTAATAAGAGGACCAGAAGAGGAGTCAGTTCTGAAAGCACAAACTAGCAGTTACCCACCACCCACTGCTCTCCCGTGGGTGTGCTTCCCACGGTTTCTCCTCTTGAGACTGAAAGTTCCATTCATTTGTCTTTTCTATTCCTAAACCATGTCATTCTTCCCTCAAGGTTCTGTATAAACCAGAAGTCAAAATCACCCCTTTGAGATTAACCAATTGCTCTAGGTGCCTGATCTGTATACATGAAATTCACATGCTAATGACTTCCTGTCTGCTTTTGTTATGGAGAGCGCAGCTGGAAATCAGGAAACTTAGAGGGAGATAGTGTTCCCTCCCCTGTGATTTGAAAGAATGTTAAACATACTCCTGCATGCCCCTTACCTGGTTTTCCCATTGTTGACATCTGAGACTATCATGGTATACTTGTCAAGCCAAGAAAAATGATGCTATTAAGAAACTGGACCCCTGACCTGGCATGAATTCCATCAAGTTTTCCTTCATTCTCTACTTCTTCTAGAGCTCAGTTCAAAGACATTTCAGTTACTCTTCTTGTCTTCTCTGTCTCCTTTGTTCTGTGACAGTTTCTCAGTGTCTCTTTGCCTTTGTGTTCTTAAAGGGACCCCCACCAACACCCAGATTGTATTGGCAGCTTCACAAGGGCTCCAGACTACCTGGTTTGGTCTGATGCTTCACCCATGTTTACCCTTGAGTCAATGGTTTTTGGACTATAACACTGGGCATGGGATGTGAAAGTCCTGTGATGTTAGCCTTCATCATTTAGTCTCCACTACACACTACTTCTCTGTGTTTTGCCAGCTCTGATATTTAAAAAAAAGTCACTAGGCCTTACCCATATTCAAGGAGTTGGTGATTGAGAGAGGTAAGTCTCATAGCCCAAAGGAGAGGGAATATTATTTTCCATAAGGAAGAATTTCCTTTTCTTCTGCACTTGCTCAATCATTTTTAATACAGTTATATCCATTGTTTATTTCGCAAGTTAGGGTAGAAGTGAACCTGTTTAAATGTCACAAAACACAGCCCTCATTCTTTGGGACCAGAACAAGCAGAGCCCTGGGCCAAGCCTTAGAGCTTGTATGGAAAGATGCCCAGCCATGGCAGCCCCCAGAGAGAGGCCCATGCCCCACCTCAAGCCCTGGATGATACATCGATTAGTCGTGACTTAGTCATAAGCATCACCTCAGACACTTTATGGCCAGCCCACACAGTCATTTCCTCTATTATTTGATGCAGTACCCAGGCTGGCTGGCCTCAGTCCGTTAATGAACAGGTTCTGATTACTCATAGAAACGTATCTCTGTTTCATAAGGAAGGCATATGCTTGGTGAAAAATCAAGCTGTCATTTTCCTCCCCTTTTATTTCCAGGGCAGCAGGAATTTGATGACTGAACTCTTCAAGCCAGAAATACTCTCTTTTCTCCACAAGAATCTTTAGCTACTTAAATCCTGACCAAGCTGCCCAATTGCCTATCAGAATAGTTTCAAATGAATTTTATCATTTTATTACAATAAAACAGTGAAGATTTGTCTGCATTCCAGTGTTTATTTAGAAACCGTTTTAGTTTCATAATTTTAGAAATTTAGAGGCATACTAAAATATGCCTTAGAAGTTGGTGCATACAAAAATATGATACAAAGTGATGATCATAGCATAGGTTGGTTAAGTCCAATGACTCTCTATTCTGAGTCATAACACAGTTTTACAGTTAGAGAACCTGAGACTTAGGCATGAATAATCACATTTAGGTAATAGACTCAGGCTGAACACAGATGTTTTTATTTTATTTTATTTGGTCTGTTCCTGTGGGAATTTAAGAATCTCCAAGGTCTGTCAGTGTCCAAGTTCCTGAAAAGAAGACATAGATTTAAATGCATGCCAGACGGTGCTTTCCCACTACAAGAGAAAAACAACATGTAGCAGACACACCTGCTTCCTTTTCTTTTCCTGCACCCTGAGCCATTGCCAAACTCACCATCCTTATAGACCCAGAGCAGAGGTAAAGATAATAGAAGTGATCAGACTGAGGACATGAGGCACATGTGGTCTGAATGTCATCAGCTGCAACGAGGGTACAGCTTGGTGAAATTATATTAGCACAGTGTGGCTATGTGGTAGGTAGAGAAGATTAGAGAAAACAACCAGGTATAATATTGCCTTTGAAGAAAAAAGGGGGAGAAGGGGTGCAGTGGAGTCAAATATCACCCCTAAAGCCACCGGCGTTAACTGCCTAAAGGAAATAGTTATATTACATTCTATAAAGTCTATTCTTATTCTTGGCAGATACATAATGAAATAGTTAGAGGATAAATATTCTAAAGCTGGAATTATTCCTCAAATGGTTCAACCAAAAACATAAACAAATATAGACATGCACAATTGATCACACACAGAGGAGGAGGGAGAGGCACAAATTAAACACAAGGGATTCTCATCATGCTCTAGAAAACTGGACTTTTCACAATTAAAGACAAAGTGGCAAAAAAGTGAAGCCCACCAATGTAAGCTGTACGTGTTGGTGGACACTATCAAAGCTATATGGGATGTCGTGAGAAAGCACAGCTTAGGAAGCTCAGTGGTGGATTAGTTCGCTCTCCAATGCTTTTGGTGTTGAAATCATTGAGATCCGTTTTCTCAGACTCCATGGGCCTGAAGGCAAGAGAGTGGGTTATATAGTGTTATTTATAATCAAAGTGGGGATGTAATGGTGAGGGGACTGGGGCACAGATGCGGTTGGTGCCCATGTTGCTGGCTGCAGTGGGAAGCATTGGATGTGTGACTGCAGTTGAATGAGCCACTTGGCCTTAGGCAAGAAGGAGATGAGCCCAGTGGGCCTTGGGAAGGAAAGCCCTCCCATGACAAATAATTCATGTGATGCAAAACAAAGAAGTGCTTTCAGAAAAGCAAGTGAGCATGACTCTAGCTGATGTCCCTGAAAATCCGAGATGAGACTGTGAGGCTTTCTCAAAGAGAGCCTGGAGTACCAGACACCAAGGTAGCTAGAATGAAGCTTAATGCAAGCTGCGAGGGGAGGGTGCATTTGAACCTCAGACTCTGAGTGAGGGTGGGAAATATTATAAGGATTTATAATAAGGACTCTTTATATTCCCCAGTCTTTAGGACTTTCCTATCTCAGGACAGCATGGTCACGTGGAGGAACCAATGCTGAATGGTTGAATGTGAACAATGATCCACATACAACATCTACTTAAGACATCACAGGGTATCAAGAGAAATACATTTGCAGTGTGGCCCTGGAGACCTTCACAGCAGTAATATCTTCAGGCAGTAGCAGGCATAGGCCTATTCTCAGAAGCAGGACTGCATCCACACTTCTCTAACCCCAGGTGGGGAGTATAGCTTCCCAAGCTTTTCATTTCTAGTTGACAGATTTCAGTGGCTGTCATGGTAGAAAGAGCTCTAAACATGTACTGTATTTTCTACTAAGAGTTCAGGTTATTTGAACAGTAACAGTCACATTTGTACCTCAAAATGATACCACAAATGGGCTGCTTATCCCCTCTGCTAACGTTTCAAGTGGCACTGTTTGGCATGACTTTTGGAAAGCATTGCCCCCTTTCCCATGGCAACTACATGTTCTTTGAATATAATCTTCTTTACAGCCGTTTTCCTAGTAGTCCCACTTCACCTTTCCAGCTCTGCTGATGAAACAGACAAATTTCTCAGTCGGTCTTTCTAAGAACCATGGTGGCAGAAGCCAAGAAGTATTTTCCTGACAACAAGAAGAGCTGGTGTTGCTGTGTGAGCAAGGTAGTTCAGCAACAATTTACTTCACATATACCAGCTCCCTTCACTTCAGGGTACATGTGATGTGCCATGAAAGATGCTGACCTGTACAGATGCCAAGGCACTAAATCAGGTCATATCTTTTAATGCTAGCCTCCCAGGCTGTGGCATAAATGAAGGGCCATTAAGAAGCATGAGCTCAGTTGAATAAGAGCAGTGTGTGCAAGGCTGTCATCAAGAGCAAAATACCTACTAGAAACCTAAGCAACTCATGTTTCAGTTTTGATTGAATAACTGAATTAATTTTCATTTGTTCAGGAGCAATGATGATGAACTCACTTATCTCTTGTTTTATAACTGATTACAGATATGCTCTAGTCATACTCATGGCTATTGCAATGGCTGCCACCTCTGAGATCCAAGTCCTTTATTTCTACAGCTTATACCACTTTCCTTTCTATCTACCTGGTGCTAGGTCTAAGAGATACAGCAATGAAGGAGATTTCTAGGACTCTGGCTAAGAACTAACAATTTAGGTTTATGCAGGATAAGGATCCTTTGTCTGATATGCTTGAGACCAGAGAGAGGTATATAGTGGTTGGCCTAATGTTGCTTGTATTCTAATGCTAATGCTGGTTCCACCAGACTGGTTGCCTCAGAGACAAGACAGTTTGCACATAGACCCATGTGATATTGTGTTCTTTCCTGCAAATTATTTCTCACTGATGAATAAATATGCCGATAGGTAATAACTGGGCAGGAGAGATAGGGGTTTAGTGTTCCCAGGCTTGGGGTCAGAGGGGAATCGAGGAGGGGGGAGAAGAGGGAGAATGGAGGAGAATCTCCCATAGGTTAGGTGAGTTATGAAAATGTGGCCCTGAGTGCTGGCCAGCTGGAGTTAAGAGCAGCCCAGATAAAACATAGTGAGTAATAACTTGGGGTTATTGATAGGAAAGTAGATTCTAATAGAATAGTGAGTAGATATCTACCCAGCTCTTGTGACATTTAATGCTTATTTTAAATAATAAAAGTTCTGTGTCTTTTATCTGGGAACTGAATGATTGAGGCAGGGAAGAAATCTCAGATGTGGATTCAAAATTTCTATAACTGAGGTGTTTCAGAGTTAATGTATAATGAGATACCGTAGAGATAGAATTTGAGTCTAAACACTAAATTGTCTTGTGTTTCCTTGTACCTTACATGCATAGCATGAGGTAATTTTATGACATTTCCATGTGACTATGACTTTTCATATAAAGTCAGGTTAGATTTACCCCCACATGCATCCTATTGGCTCTCAGCAAGCTTTGGAGTTTTGAGCACTTCAGATCATAGATTTTCAGATCAACTTGTACTCAAATAACTGTGAGCAGAGATCCATGAATAAACTTATATACATATACATATTTTGAACATGACAAAGGCTCCTGGTCATGTTCACCATGCAAACAAGTCTCAGGCCAGAAATTCAAGTATCTCTAAATATTCCCAATTCCTGAGTTGTTTTTTTTTATTTATTTGTTTTGTTTTTCTGTAATAAAACGTATATGCAGCACGCAGCAGCCATCTAGACACCATCGTCCCACAGAGTGCTTAGAGTTTACTGTGAACTGTCATAGACAAGAAGTGCACTTAAAGAGAAAGAGGAACACTCTTCCACTGCTGGTGGGGTTGCAAATTGGTACAACCACTCTGGAAATCAGTCTGGCGGTTCTTCCGTAAAATGGGCACCTCACTTCCAGAAGATCCTGCTATACCACTCCTGGGCATATACCCAGAGGATTCCCCACCATGTAATAAGGATACATGCTCTACTATGTTCATAGCAGCCCTATTTATAATTGCCAGATGCTGGAAAGAACCCAGGTATCCCTCAACAGAAGAGTGGATGCAAAAAATGTGGTATATCTACACAATGGAGTACTATTCAGCCATTAGAAACAATGAATTCATGAAATTCTTAGGCAAATGGATGGAGCTAGAGAACATCATACTAAGTGAGGTAACCCAGACTCAAAAGGTGAATCATGGTATGCACTCACTAATAAGTGGATATTAACCTAGAAAACTGGAATACCCAAAACATAATCCACACATCAAATGAGGTACAAGAAGAAAGGAGGAGTGGCCCCCTTTTCTGGAAAGACTCAGTGAAACAGTATTTGGCAAAACCAGAACGGGGAAGTGGGAAGGGGTGGGTGGGAGGACATGGGGAGAGAAGGGGGCTTATGGGACTTTCGGGAAGTGGGGGGCTAGAAAAGGGGAAATCATTTGAAATGTAAATAAAAAATATATCGAATAAAACTAAAAAAAAGAAGAAAAAAAAGAAGAAAAAAAAGAAGTGCACTTAATAAACAAAAGATTTTTAGGCAGGCATTGAAGTGCTGAAGACTTTGTAGTTTCCATTCTTTGAATGATGATTGAGGTCTACTTCTTCAGTTAGATTGTCCCTTATTATTCATCTGAGAAGTCCTGCTTGCATCCTGGTACAATGATGAGAAAATTATGGGGGCATGGGAAGGGGAGAGGAGCCTCTTAGTTCATAGTCTGATTGAAGCCTCTTGCTAGCTAAGTATCAACAATTCCAACACAGGGAAAATATCCTCTCCCCTTTCTGTGTTCTGAAATAGGATCTCACTGTGTAGCCTTGGTTGGCCTGGAACTCAATGAGTGGATAAAACTATACTTGAACTTACAACAGGTCTTCTGCCACAGCCTCCTGAGTGCTGCAATTACAGAAATAAACTGATGTTCTAGGCTCCAGACAAGACTCCTTTGCAATGCTAAAGTAGAATGTTAAAATGCCTAAGCCTGTGCCAATATGACTTTAAAGGGTAGCTTTGATTTTTTCTCAGTTATTTTCTTAGAATACCCCAAACTTAGACTAAACACTTGTTTACAGTGAGATCATATCTTTCCCTGTAAACTGTTGCACCTTGTCAGCTGTGATCAATCATCCAATACATAGACCCACCTTATGGCTTCATTTTAATTTGTTACAAACTTTTCAAGGTATAACTCAGAAGTCACTGCAGTCAGCATCTATCCCTCTAATTGTCCCTCTCCTGTGAGAACCCCATACTCTTCAGGGTGTCTTCTCTCCTTCCCAAGCCTTTCTTCTTCTCTTACCCCTCATGGGTACATTAGAACCTCTCTTAATAAGTAATTCTTTTTGGAGGTGAAACTAAGGCTGGTGCTTTGCCTCAGCAGAGGTCTCTAAAAGATGAAAGACACTTAGATCTACTTACTAACACTGACAGTCAACTCTGCCCAAGTTGCCACCAATACTGTTATTTTAGAAGTGAGTGAGCAAATTTGTCTTTTCATTTTTTGTTTCTAATTTATGTTGTATTGCTTTTAAATTACATCTACTTAGATCATTAATACCTTTCCTATGTTGTCAAAACAAAACAAAGTGAAACAAACATACAAACAAACAAACAAACAAACAAACCTCTTTTCTAAAATCCAATTGGCTACACTGATGTCTTAGATTTTAGTGCCTCTGACTAAGGATTACCATTCTTGATTTACAGAGATAGGATGACAGCTCTTTGTATATCAAGACTCAGACTACACACTGGTATGTTTGGCCTCTCTTTGTGGTTCCCTGCCTTTGATTTCTAGTTACTGGCTTCTGAAGATTCCATACCCCATCACCCCCTGTTCCTATAACACTTCTAGTTTCTTCCAGAGTAGACAAAGCATAGCATACGCATTCTCAATCATACCAGGGTGTGCTTGCTGACGTCATGGATTCAAGACGTCTCTCTTACCAGAAGAGAAGAGACATCTTTACTGAATTTTCCTGTCAATGAACACAGAATGTCTTCAAATGGTTTTTCAGAAAAAAAGTATACATTCTTTTCTTCATGAAACATTTGAATGTCTTTTTCTGGTTCCATTCCAACATACCAGAGCTTTTGATGCAAGTTTCAAAGGTATTGTTTACAGTGCTGTATTTTCTAAGTGCTTTGGGACATTTTTATTGAGGGTTCCTGTGACTAGTGTTTAGGGAGGGTGATTCTGTGTTCTGCTGCCAGCACATGGGGATTCTCCTAAACCTGAGCCTTATTAGACTAGACTTCCAGTAAAGGGACTAGCAGGCCACACAGGTAGCTGGAATTCTGGCTGAGAGCACTGCTGACTTGTCATTAAAAACTCTGAGAAAAACAGAATTAAAAAAAAAGAAGAAGAAAATTAAGAGTCTTTTTTCACCTTCCCTGTAGTCACAAAATGGTATGTGGTAGGATGTGGCCAGACTGCTCTCTGTGCTCAGGCAATATGCTTTGGGGGTCTATCTAATGTCACTCAACCTCAGGGGATGTCCTTAGACAAGGAGAATTTTCCCTCTCTGGCTATGTGTAGTTTTTTTCCTTTTTGTTTTATTTTACTCGGTTGAGCTAAAATAAGGATAGTTTTCTTTTTAAAAAGTGAATTTAACATTTTCCAGTGCTCAATTGTAGCAAGTATTTTCTTTTTATTTTGCCTGTCAAAGTGCAGGAGATAAAATTTCTTTTCTCTCATTTTAATTTAAAAAATAAAATGTTTTCCCTTTCCCTTCTTGCCTCTCTTCACCCTTCTCTACCATTTTCCTTTTTGCCCTGGATATTTTATATCTAAGATCTCTCTATGTAGCCCAGGCTGGTCTTGACATTTCAACCCCAGCCTGAGATTACAGGTGGATCACTATACCCCTTTTGTACACCCATGTCTTTTTCAAAATTCTTTTTGCATCTACATGTGCTTTGAATAGACAAGATTCTTTGGCAAATGCCCCAATAACCACCATGTAGACACCACAAGTAGCTGTGTCATGCATCTTCCCCCTTTCTACCCACCTCATTCCATTTTTCTAGATGTACAGTTTTCATCTTATTTCTCTATATGTACATGATCATAAGCTCTGAAATTTCACTTGATTCTTTTAAAAACATTTTATTATTTTAAATATATATATATATATATATATATTTAAAGTAAAATATAATTACACGAATTACACGTCTCCCTTGTTTTCCTCTTTCCAAGCCCTCCCATGCCTACCCATTTACTCTCAAATTTTATGTCTTCTTTTTAAAAACTATATCATTATTACATACATATATCCAAGTACACAAATCATGTCTGCTGATTCCACTCTTGTTGCTTATGTGTACATGACTATTTCTTAAGGAGCTCAAGTATAACACATGTTCCTGCTAACTGCCCACAACATTTTCTTTAATTATCATTTTATAACTGTGTGCTAAAACAGAAGTCTGTATTCTCTTTGTCTATTTTTTTGCTTGCCTTTAATAATTTTCCTTTGGTTCTGTTTTAGCATCCTTCTTAGGCTTCATGGTTGTGAGATGAGCAGCAGTGTTGACTCTGATATCACACCTGCTAACTCTTAAAAGTCCCTTGCCAGGGTTTGTTTCCATCTGAAGACTAGAGACCTTAAAAATTTGGATATTTCTCCAAATTGTTCCATTTTAGATTTATGGCAAGCATGAGGAAACAGAGCAAGAGTGAAATTTCAAATCTAGACCAGGTTTGCGTGACCAGACATCCAGGTTTTAAGAGGCCACCAGGTTTACCTGAGAGAGCATAGGAGCCCACCATCTGCATTGTGCTTCTCATTGCGCTGAAGTTGGAGGAGTCCTGTTCTAAAAACAAGGAAATAATCAAATTCTAGGCAGCAGAAAGCTTTGTCTCCCTGTTCCATCATTTGGGTCATTGCCAACCCAGACACAAAAGAGGAAAGCTGTGGAAGGAGCAAGTATTCACTAATCCCCTGGAGACTCATGGAAAACCCATGGCATGTGAGCTGCACGACCCCGAGAAGTCAGGCGTCACCTTCTACCCATGTCTAAACAGTTCCAAAGCACACAACTACCATGCTAGTGAGGAAAGGGCTTCGATCTTCTCTTGCCTTGCCATCATTGTTGTTATCATGCTGAAATGGTATGAAAGTTACAGGCAGTTTCTTTTTTCTCATCAATTATATTTTTATTTCACCCATGAGCCTTAAATTTTTTTTGATGATAGCAAAATATCTACAAGGTCGTGGAGGTTATACAACTGAAATGTGCCCCTTCTGACCTAGTATATTTCCTTTAAGAGCAGTCATGAGAGCAGTGACAGACATGACAGGACGCTTCTGGCGTGGGAAGGACATATGACTCTGTGAGATAGCTGGGACCATAGCTTTGCTTTTTTGCAGCCACAGGGTTTAACCCAAAGCAACTCAGAGTAAGTATTTCATTGAACCCCAAAGTTTGAACTTTTTCTCTATGGAGGTTACATAATGCCTGTAAGACTGAAACAAACTATCTGATGGCGGTGCCTTGCCATTTGATTTTGAGGCTATTCTAACAGTAAAGAGACACATTGTTACCATTAAATGAAAGGCAATGAGGGTGCAGAGAGCTATATCTTGACCCCAGGCCATAGTTGAATCATTCAAGGATCTATGCCCTTGATCTGATGTGCCACATTTTCCATAGATCCTTTTATTTTTAATTTAATAAGAAACTAAAGATAACTCTGAAAACCAGGTAATTCAGTTATTGTTATTTGGAAAACGAAATGCATATTATCGGAAAGGATGCTATGTTGTAAGATTAAATGAACAGACAGGGCAATCCCTATTATACTTGAACCAATGGCTTGATTGAGTCTCACTTCTAATACTGTAATATGTTAATATAAGCTAGTATCTGGCATGTTTTTCCTTGTATTGAATAGCCTGCTTCCTTTGCTATTCCGTTTTGTATTTTTCTTCTTGCCATCATATGTTTGATTCTGGATAACTAGATTGAAATTCATTATGTTTGTATTTTAACTTTATTAAAGCATTAATTTTATACATAGATCTCCCTTATGTTCTTTTGGAAGATTAACTACTGGGCTTAATCCTTTTGTCTAACTTAATCTCTTAACAACATTATTTTATGTCTTCATCACTAAGATGGTTTCATTGTTACTTTTGTTCTTCCTCATACTAAATACTCAGAAAATGCTGGAAATTCTTCAACTATGTTGTTTTGGGAATGCGTGATTATATCCAAAGATATATTTACATTCTCCTTTTCTTTTTGACTTGCCCCTGTGGATAGCTCTGTCTAGTGATGCAGGGAATCCTGTCTATCATGTCCTTTCCTGTGCAGTCTTGTGTGGACTGTCACTACCTCCTGGTAGGTGCTTAGATGGATACTGTCTCCAGGATGAAACAGCCATGGACTTGCTAGACCCTGGGTACACATTAGGATGCATTGTTATCAATTTGCCAACTTGGTGACATGCTTCCAATATGTCCTTGCACAATATATAAGATCCAACTACACTCAGTTGTGGCAGACAAATCTTCTCTTCAGTCCCTCATTGACTCTTTAGTTGTTGCTTGTCTTGGGATTTCCTTCTTTCCATAGCTTACTTCCTTACCCTAACCAATCTGCCTCCAAAGATCTAAGATTTCCCTGTTTCTCTAATCTCCTTCCATAGTGCCTACACCACTTGCATAATGATAGCTATTTGACTAATTATCCATAGTACCCTAAGTGTGATAAACCTATAGATTAAAACAAATC
This sequence comes from Apodemus sylvaticus, assembly GCF_947179515.1. Lineage (NCBI taxonomy): Eukaryota > Metazoa > Chordata > Mammalia > Rodentia > Muridae > Apodemus > Apodemus sylvaticus. The sequence continues at coordinate 18,896,345 of NC_067474.1, read as the reverse complement.
ATTATATAACCCATGAGTGTACAGATCCACCCCCACAATGCAAATAAGGTCCATTTCAATAAATATAATGTAGTCTAGTTAATATCCAGAGAGGTAATGTACTTCAAACACAAGTCTATCTCTTTAATTTAGAACTTAGCATCTATTGAAATATACTTCTACATTTTTGAACAAAAGTTACTTTGTTCTAACTCAGACATGGCAAAACTTTTCTTAGAGTAGTTCCTGAAGCTCTTTTTATGGAGTGCATGCTCAATATTTAAATATTAGATCTATTCAAATAAATTAACTTATTGACTACAAGGAATGTGAGTTTTTTTGTGCTCATGCACTGGCCGTGGAGCGATGCCATCCCAATACACAACCCATTATAGAGAACACTACTGGTTTCATAGCATTACCTTACTGTGGTGCGCCAAAGGCATGCAGCCCAGAAATGCTTCTAGAAAGTGCTTCTGTAAGACAGCACCTGTTTTCTCCAGAGCTCAGGGACTCACCATCAGCCTGGCTGAGACCTTCTGAGGGACACACTGTAACATCACGTACTCACAGGTGTCAGACATAAGTTATGCTCCCCCCTACTGTTCCCATCTGTTTCCCACTATTATAGCCACTCACACACTGAAAATTTGCATTTCTAACGTGGCTGCATTGCCTGTTTCCCAGAGGCCCTCAGTTGTGATGTTCAGTTCATTGTCTACTCACTTGAGCACTTTAAAAATTATCCTAAGCATGATATTCTGGGAAGGAAGTCCATGAACTGAGATGGGAATGACTTTTTTTAAATGGAAAAGCAGTTACTTTTATTACTAAATTACATACCATTCCCTAAAACAATCAATGTTTAGGAGATAACACAAGTATTTAATAGTTTCTAACCAGGAAATGTATCCAAAAAGCCCTCAAAGTGAAAGTCGTCATGGGAACTGCTGTGCCTTGCTATGCCCATTTCAATACAGTTAGAAGATATGTCTAAAATTTGACATACCTCTAATGGGGATACTTTTTATTTAGTATACAGCTCAAGGTATTAAGTGTGCATCATACCTAATTCTATAGTAAGGGAATTGAAAAGAGATATCAAAACTTCCTTTCGTGCAAACATTTCCTGTGTTGGATGGGATCCTGAGACTGCATCATCGCATGCATCCTGGACATATTTCTTATGTGGCTGTCTGATGCCGAACTCTCCTCCTCTACTTTAGAGATGCTTGTAGTAATACTGAAGGAGCCAATGCCTGGGAAGAGCAGAACATCAGAGTGGTGTTCTGTTCATAAATCATGACAACTGATTCAGAAAGGACCATCCCAAGAGGAGCCACAGGGCTACTAAATATTGCCATTTTCATTTAATGTAACTGTGAAAATGAGCAGAAGTTGTTTTTAACTCTATTTTGCCTAACAATTGCTTTAAGAAATAAACATCTACAAGAAAAATACAAAGAACACTTCAAAACTTTCAAATTTATGAAAGAGCTTTTCATTAAATCAATTCCAATAAGAGATGCTGAGACGTGATAAAGTAGTTCATTTGGGCTGTCTACTAAATTTATTGATACCTAAAATATTACATTGTTGGGCAGTGAGAAGTAACTGCTCTATTAAAGGCCCTGCACACATTTCTTTTTTAAAATAAAGTACCCATGTTCCCCAGTTGACATTATAAAATTAATACCTCACTTTAAATTTGGTGAGAGGGGTGCCGTTAAAATATATTAAGTCTCTATTGTGATTTTCCTCAGAACAAAAGCTTCTGTGAAGGGCCTGGTAGGAAAGAGATTACGGCAATTTAAGTCCAACATCTGATGTCTGGACTGGGATGCTGATTAACTTTGTATAAATCCAGTACTTGAAAGAACATTCAAAAACTCTAACAGTAAATATAATGCGGATTCTCAGAAAATGCACTAAGTGACAGGAAACAAAGGCAACTTTCCTTGTGCTTTAAGTGTTTGGCTTTATGAAATGGTGTGAGAGTTTGAATATGACCCTGGGAAGGTAAAGAGAATTATGAAAGAATCTCCAAGCAGGAGATGGATAGCATTGAGTGTTAGTATTTTGATAGAATGTCAGCAGGCTAGGACAACGTACTTGGAGCTCTATAGAAGACCCACTAGCTGGGGTATGCAGTCCTAAGGCCAAAGTTCAAGAAATAAAATAAATCTTTCTAAACATGGCACATGGCTTAGATGCTAAGCAATGGGGGACTTAGCATTTTCTTCATCCCATCTTGATGCAATGCAGTACTACTGCCAAATGTTTCAACTATTTACGCATGTCTGTTTTTAATATGCTTTTTAAAAAATAGTGATGAGGATTCCCTCATTTTTTTGATAAGAATGTAGAAATTTAGGTTCCTTGTAAGAATTATAGTTTTTGGCAACTGAGTTGGAACAAGGTTTAAATACTATTCCTCTTCTCTCCTTTGATCCAAGTAATTCATGATGAGTCAAAGGTCAAGCCGAAGTATCCATGTCATTTACCTCCACGTGATAAAAGTTCCAGGCTGACTTTGTAGAACTGTGTGGGGAGCAGAGCAGAGAAAGTATGCTGAATGGCCCAATACTTGCTCTGGAGTAGGAGTACAGATACTAACTCCCAACATCTGCTCCCCAGGAGAATAGTAAATTTCCCCCATCGAAAGCCTCATCTGCTATTCGTGCGATGGATGGACGAGAGAATTTGAAACCTCCTAGGCTAACCCATATCAACATTCCTCAGGAAGGACCATTCTCCTGGTCTTGTTAGTTTCCTTACCATCTTCTATTACTCTAAAAAAATGTTGTTTTTGATCAATTACTGACTTGCTCCTTTTGTGCACTAATCAGCTGACTTACTGGTGATAATCACTGCACTCTATGTCTACTGGACTGGAAAATTGCAGGACTCTAAAGCTATCCTCTTATCACCAGCAAGTCCAAAGTCATGCTCCTTGGCAACTGGACTTGTACCTTGACAGGGGCAATGTTTTCAGTTCATTATCTTGAACAGCAGGGATTCTGATCTTAAAAAGTAGGTCAGTGTTGAGGGCATAGGAGGGCACTACAAATGAAACCATCTGGCGAGTGGTAAGGTAGCCACGTTTGCACCGACTGCACAGTATTGTGCACCAAAAATGGATTATTAACCATTTTTATATAGCGATAGTTATAAATGATGAAATTTTTATCCATTTTTAGAGGCTTAATTATTTGATAATTTGGTCAATGATAAAAGTGACTTTATGGGCATATTTAAAACACTTAAGTCCCATGGATACCACCAGAATCAAGATAAGAAAAAAGTCCCTCATCTCCCAAATTCCTTTGTGCTCACTGTGGGTAAGGCATATTTCAGTCCCAACCTGCTTTTAGACACTGTGCCATTTTCTACTCTATACTCTTGGCCTTTCCTAGAATGGTACATAAAAGAAATCATATATTGTATAGCTTGCAATCTGGCTGTTTTCCTTTACCAAAATTCAGCTGTGATTTTCAAAACTTTTGTGTAATAGCCAATCCCTAAACAGCAACTGGACTATAATTTAGACATTAAATATCTAGTAAATGCCCATTCCTTAAATATTCTTGGATACTATGAGAATACTACTGTAAATTGATGGAACTTTTAAGAGTTCCTTTTATTTGGAGGACCTTAAGTTATTGGGAGCATTCTACTAAAGAAGATTGTGAGCTCCTACCTTTCTTCTAAACCCTTTTACTCTTCATTTCTCATCAGGACATAAAAGCAATGCCCACTTATTCATGGACTGGAACTTCTAAACCCTGAGTCACAGTCAATCCCTCTCATACATTTGCTATTTTGTATGCTTGTTATATGAACAGTTATATTAACAGTGACTAATACATTCTAAGAATTAAGCCTCTCTCCTCTGGACTTTAGAGAACTAAACTACAAAGTGGTGGTGAGGAATCTAAACTTAGGTCGCTGGACCCTTTCCCCCATCGGTTTCCTTCAGGGATTTAGCAGAGCTGGCAGGCCATAGACCTGTAACCTGGACGTGACCACAGGCATAACGAGCATTCTTGAGTTCAAATATAACTAATTCTCTTTGACTTTTAGCTACACCTAAAAGCAAAGCTTCGTCTAAAACAAAAATCAAGTACAAGGACTGTTATATTAAATTTTAACATCAAATAACCATAAATTGTTAAGGAGCAAAATAAGCCAATCCCTGCTATGATTCATCTCTAAGCACATGATGTGCTTACTTAAGGAACCAAGACAGCATTTGAGCAGTCCTAGAAATACAAGAACATTATGCTCAATCAAACAACACAGGCTTCCTTCTTTTCCTGTCCTTTTCTCTCTCTACTCAAACACTCGCACAGAATCAGAAAGAGTAGCTAATGTGCACTGGCTTTGGAACAGGGCTTGGGGCTTGCTGTTAGTATGACACATACTTACATACAAATGAGAGAGTCATAATTCTGCATAGAATTAATAGAAAGAATTCTTTGGCTTCCTTAAGATCTGAAAAATAGAAACCCATGTTTAGCTTAGCTATCCAGAATTTTTGTCCTTCTTCCAAGGATTTCAGACATGACTAAGTTTAGAATACAGTAGATGCTCAGTGAGGTCATCTTTTCCAGCCTCTTCTAAAGAGAACAGCCTGTAAAATGCCATGGAGTCCTTACCTGTCACCACAGTACTCAAGTTGAATGCATTTGACACTATCTGGGGTATTCATTCTCCTCACTGCCCATGTAGTAGGGAAAGTGGATGCAGTGTGACGGGGTATTAGACAATGAGCATGGACGATCAGGGTTGGAAAGTCAGCCTTGAGTCTTGGAGTTGAAAGGTCATGATATTCACAGGAAACTGACACGTTTTGATGTGGAAGCTGAGGTTGCAGTAAAGCAGAAACCAGGAAGTACAGATAAAGGACACAGGCTAAGGACTGTACTCCATGGGGGAGCTGAACCATAGTAAACAGTTAATCAGAGAGTGAGTTCGTAGGCATTAGCCATCATCCTACTCCCATTACTGAGACAACTTGTCTGAGTCTCTCTAGTGTTTGGATCAAAGCTTTGGGCTCAATTTCAACAAAAACTGACAGACTATCATAGCTGATGAAAGTGTGTGGTAGGCCTCCTAAATAAAAATGAAAATGATTCTGTGGTAGTGAAGACAATCTTATTTTCAGTACTGAATATGTTTGGAGAAGAAACGTGAATTAATGAAATGTTAACAAAAAACTATAGGAATAAGGAATTTTTTAAATAAACATGTTTCTTTAAATTTCAGGGCATAAGTAACAAGTAGCATTAACAGTATCTAATAGACTGTTTCCAAGTGAAATTTAAGATAAAGCTCATTTAAATAGAATATTTATAATGAGCACATTTGTGGGAGCCCTCCAGTATTTAAGAAAATTTTTTATTCTTTTCACTTTTTCCTGATAAAATCATCCCATGTTCCTATAGAGCTCTAGAGCCCAACGAATATCAAACTCTGGACACTCATGATTCTTAAACCACTGGTGAACTATCTGCAAACAAACCTGCATATATTCTTGTATATGAAAGGAATAGTAAAAAAGAATTGGTTCATATATGTCCAAATACAGGCATGATTTTAAGAGCAATATTTTTATTCTATGGTTGAATCCAAGGATACAGAGCCCACATATACAGAACACCAGCCTTACTGTTCTCTCAAAGTTATTTTATTTTACATTGTTCCATTTTCTTACTCCTATATAATATACACCATGGCACAGCAAGTCTCAGCAGGAATAGGCACATTCTTTTCCACTGAGGCTAGATAAATCACAAATTAAAAGAAAGGGCTCCAAAGGCCCACAACAGAGTCAGACCCAGCCTCCCCCAGTCCCCCACCCCAACTGCAATTGTTAGAGGAACAACACTGAGATAATGCTGCCCATTTGCTAAGTATGTGCAGGGGGACTAGGGTTAGCCCATGATGGTTCCTTTGTTGGTGGTTCTGTCTCTGTGAGTACCCATGACCCTGGTTAGTTGACTCTGTAGGTCTTCTTGTGGTGTCCTTGACCACGGACCTTGTGGCTCCTTCAATCCATTATCCCATTCTTCTACAAGACACTCCTCAACTCTTCTACAAGCTCCACATAATGTTTGGCTGTGAGTCTCTGCATCTGTTTCCATCAGCTGCTGGAAGAAGTCTCTTAGAGGACAGTTATGCTAGGCTACTAGCTACAAGTACAGCAGAGTTCCATTTACAGTGTCAGAGGTCTCTTCCATGGAATGGGTCTCAAGTTTGGCCAGTTATTGGTTGGGCATCCTCTCTGCTTCATCTTCATCTCTGAACATCTCTTGGGCAAATTTTGAGTCCAAGGTTTTGTGATGGGTTGGTATACTCCCCTTCCGCTGGAAGGCCCATCTGGCTACAGGAGGAGGTCACAACAGCCTTTATATCCCCAGCTGCTAGGAATCTCAGTGAGGGTCACTCCAACTTCCTCAACTATGTTCATGGTAGCTTTACTCATTATAGCCAGAACTTGGAAAAAACCTAGATGTTCCTTAATGGAAGAATTAATAAAGAAAATGTGGTACATTTACGCAATGGGATACTTTTCACTTACTAAAAAAATCATACAATTTTCAGGCAAATGGATAGAACTAGAAAATATCATTCTGAGTGAGGGAACTCAGAACTAAAAGGACATGCATGATATGTACTCACTTATAAGGGAAATTACCCATAAAGTACAGGATAACCGTGCTACAATCCACGGACACAAAGGAAGTAAATAAAAAGGAAAGCCCAAGGAAGATGCTTGAATCTTATTCAAAGGGGATATAAAATAGTGGGTCAGAGGTGGATGAAGGCAAGGAACCTGTCTGGAGCGGGTGTGGGGAAGGTAACTGGGGTGGGAATCAGGGATGGGGTGAGGAGCAGGGTGAAAGGTCTGGAAAGAGAAGAGAAAGTGGTGGTAGGCATCTCTGGGACAAGACAGAGACCTAGAATGGAGGAGGGTTGCAGAACCTGCTAATTCTTGAGGAGAGGATTAGGACGCACCAGACTAAAAGGATGAGGAAATGAAGGAAACAATCAACAATAGTCTTCTTGGGCTGCATACCAATGTAATAGGAATTGGCTTAAACCAGAGGAATCTGTTTTCTGAGTCTTCAAAGTTGGAAATCCAAGATCAGCCTTCTACCTACTTGGGTTTCTGTTCATGCCTCTCTGATTGGCTTCTTTTTTATTATAATTTTTTATTTTCTATATTCTTTGTTTACATTCCAAATGATTTTCCCTTTCCTGATTTCTCTCCCACCTTCCCCATAAGTTCCCTAAGCCCTCTTCCCTCTGCCCATTCTCCTATCAAGCCCCTCCTACCTCTCTGTCCTGGTGCTCCCCTACAATGCTGGAACAAGCCTTTTCAGTATCTGGGACCTCTCGTTTCTTCTTCTTGGGAGTCATTTGGTATGTGAATTGTGTCTTGGGTATTCAGAGTTTCTGAGCTAATATCCACTTATCAGTCAGTGACTGTATTCCATGTGTGTTCTTTTGGGATTGGGATACCTCACTTAGGATGATATTTTCCAGGTCCAATCATTTGCCTAAGAATTTCATGAATTCATTGTTTTTAATTGCTGAGTAGTATTCCATTGTGTAAATATACCACATTTTCTGTATCCATTCCTCCACTGAGGAACATCTAGGTTCTTTCCAGCTTCTGGGTATTATAAATAAGGCTGCTATGAACATAGTGGAGCATGTGTCCTTATTGCATACTTGGGAATCCTCTGGGTATATGCACAGGAGTGGTAATGGTACAGTGACAGGCAGGTAGATCAATGGAATAGGATTGAAGACCCAGAAATGAACCCACACACATATGGTCCTTTGATCTTTGACAAAGGAGCTGAAACCATCCAGTGGAAAAAAGATAGCCTTTTCAACAAATGGTGCTGGCTCAACTGGATGTCAGCTTGCAGAAGAATGGGAATTGATCCATTCTTATTTCCTTGTACTAAGCTCAATTCCAAGTGGATCAAGAGCCTCCACATAAAACCAGATACACTGAAACTAATAGAAAAGAAACTGGGGAAGACCCTTGAGGACATGGGCACAGGGGAAAAGTTCCTGAATAGAACACCAATAGCTTATGCTCTAAGATCAAGAATTGATAAATGGGACCTTTGTTTGGCTTCCTGCTGTGTCCTCAGGTGGGCTTTCCTCAGAGCAGGTGTACTGAGTAACAATGGAGGGGGAGTTCCACTGTCTCTTCTGGCTAAGCTTCTTTCAGATGAGTGAGGAAGGCCACCTGGATTAAACTCTTTGAAGAAATGTCACCATTACTAGAGAGTTCAGCCACCTACATAGGAATCTGTTGGCATGAAAGGAAGGCAGGAGAGATGGCTTCGGGCTCTTGCAGAGTGCCCGAATTACATTCTGGCCTCCACAGACACTTTTACCCATGTGCATATACTGCCCCACCACACACAGAGAGAATTTATAAAATACAATGAATCTTTAAAAAGTGAAAAGTGTATATTACCAGAGAATGAAAGGGGAGAAGCTCTCTATTCTCAATTCCAAAAACAAAATAAAATTTCTGAGTCTGGGGAGATAGTCTTAAAAGACATTTTTGAAGTAGGAAAAAATCCCCAAAATTTAGAAAGACATATTTCTATTTTTCATGAAAGATTTTATTTTAGTTGAAACAAGGCATTGCATGCTCTTATTGTTGACATGCTGACTATATAATTTTATGGGTACTAAATTTTTTAACCACATAAAAACAATCCTGCATAATCATAGTTGATTGTGCTCATTATTACAGAAATATAATGTCACTCAATAAAATAATAACTCAAAAATTGCAAATAGGATTTCTTGTACATATATTATTAAATGTGACAGGGGGAGGCATTATTTGGCTGCATCAGTGGAATAGAAAAAGCATACTTAATTATACTAGATTCTAAATTGCTGTCAGGTCACTGGTTGTTCTCTACAGGGTCCAGTGGCATAACTTTTAATTCTAATCCCTCACCAACAGCCAATATTTAAGCAACTGTTTAAAAAGATTAACAATAACAGTGTGAGTTAACTTAATTTTGTCTATGGTTGAAGTATAACTTGCTACTTTCAATTTATTATGAAATATGATTAGAAATATTATGTTAAGAGAGAGGCACAGTGATATGAAGATGGGCAGCTCTTTGTATGTGGTACATGTAGGCACTTTGGCAACTCTGAAAGGCATGTTTTAGAACATCATAATACTAAATTAATTATTAATTAATGTAATTATCTTCCTCTTAGGTTTCCTCTTATTAGCTTTGTGTCTTCTATTAGAGAAAAAGTCAAACCCTTTCCTGGCAGCATGTATCTTGTTTTTGGAATTCTCTTGTCATAACATGACTTGCATATACATTATTGAATGAAGAAACTAAGTTCAACAGATATAAATGGAATTATAGAGGCTTATAAAGGAAAATTGTATACATCACCATTGGTCACTTCTATTGACCAGATGTTAAAAGCCAAGATCCTGTGTTTCCATGTGATTAAATGCACAGCCTCTTACAAGGAAACCAGATGAGATCCTCGAATTGATATTGCTCCGTGCTTCCGGTTTGGCTGATCTAAGAGATGCTCTGACAGTAGAGTACACCTACATTTACTAACAACAAACGGAGACATGTTTTTATAATACATTTCAGGATGTGGCCTGGCCCACTAGACATAGTTTATTGTCACCAAATATAATCATGAGTTGAATATAAACATACTCCATATTATCGTATTTGAAATGAAATTTACCTGGTAAGTGCTCTGAAACACTGAGCAATCTTTCCAACCCCATCTCAGGTTTTTCTGTTTGTTTGTTTTTTTGTTTTGTTTTTAATCTCTTGCTGTGATAACATACTGTGACAAAAGCAGCTTAGGAGAGAAAGGGCTTATTTTGTCTCATAGTTCTAGGGTGCAGTTCATCACTGTGGGGGAGGTAAAGCAACAAGAGCTTGAGGCAGCTGGTTTCATTAGACAACAGAGCAAGAAAAGACAGAACAGTGAATGCATACAGTGGCTCTGTCTGGAACCATGGTCATGGTGTGCCAACAGTAGGTGGGTTGTACCACCACAATGTAAACAAGGCAATGCAGCACGAGGGTGACTAGAGGCCCCTTTTTTGGATGATTCTAGATTCTGTCCAGTTGACAGTTAACCACTGTACCAAAAGACTATTTGTTCACTTATTTTAAAAGTCATTTAACTAGACATAAAAATCTAAAATTCTCTACTCTTGTTTTCCTTGATGATATTTGTTAAAATATCTCACACAGTATAAGTACATTAGAGGTAGACTCCAGCCCATTTCAAGGCACACACACACACACACACACACACACACACACACACACACACACAAACACTTCTTATCAATCTGATCTTTAAAAAACTGAATACCAAAACACATAGGTGCAGGTGTAGAAAAATAACTACAAAATCCATCTTGGGATCGTTAGTTGTGGCTAAGTGTTTCCAAGACTGTACTCATAGTTGGCTTCAGAATAAAAATTATTCAATAATTTATTCCACGGGTATTTTATCAGCCCCTAATTTAAACTTGGCAAGCGCCCAACTTAAAACAAAACAAAAGCAATAAACAAGTCAAAACAACCTAGGCATAGATCCTCATCCCTCACAGGCGCAGGAGAAAGGTTTTCCAGAATGCTCAGTTCTATATAATCCATGTTAAGTTAAGAAGAGGAGAAGTGGAGAATAAGCTGGTTTGGAGTCCTGAAGACTTACCTAAGGCCAAGATGAAACTAAGCTCCTTAAGCAAATGGTGCAAATGAGTAATGATGCCCTTTAGTCTTTGGGCATCCATCTTCTGATTCTCCCTTAAAAAAAACTCCCACTAAGACTGGTAGAAGAAAGTTTAACTGAATCAGCTTGGGTCCTATAGCCACAATTAGTGAACACCAGATAGCTTCAACTCATCCAGCATAGCATACCCAGCAGCCTAGCACACCTCTTAGTGCATCAGAGGCAGTCTGAGGTGAGCTACACTGTTTTGGTTGAAAAGCTCATAAGGAGAAGCATCTGCACAGCAGAAGGATTTGAAATCTCTTATATCCAAAGATGTCCTTGCATGGAGAAGAGGTAACGCTCCTCAGAAGGCTGACATTCAGAGAGATGCCCTCTCTGCACTCCATGCTTGAGCATTTCCCTAGGATTTGGCATAGCGTAGGGCACATGTAAGTTTTGTTACTATGGAAGAGCAGAAAGGAAAACCATCAAGCTGAAAATTTGTGGTGCAAAGTCAGGAGAAGTCAAGGGTAAACTTCTAGGTCCTCTCCAGTGCAGGTTCATAAGCTGGGTCAATTTCTTAGGAATCAGAACAGCAACAACAAAATATCTGAATTGTTGCCAGCCAGAGAGGCTCATGAGAGACTGTGAGCCCATGTTTACATTAGGTGTTGGTCTTGAAAACCCTTTGCCTGGAATGCATCCAAACACCAGGCTTTCAGAAGGAAGCAAGTGTTCAGCATGCATGATGACCTTATCACTTAGCCAGCCTCTGCACATCTAGTGGGAACAGTTCCAGTTTTACCTTATCAGATACCAGGCAAAGGCAGACCTGGCCAATAGGCTTTTCAGAAGAGAATGGAGCCCTGCCGTGGGAACTCTTTAATACCCACAGGACCACCTCAAATACACTGACTCTGTCTCTAATACCACACTTACAGCCACACTCTTGGGTGTGGTGTATACCCTGTGAGATATTTAGCTGCCAGCAATACTTGTGCCTTTTATTTGTGCAGTTAATTCTATCACTTAAACACAGTGATTTTTCCTTGAATATCAGGTGTCCTTTTAACATAAATCAATTGCACAGCAGCCTCCTTTGCCAATGACTGTCGGCGAGGCTCTTTCTTTGATGACTCCAGATCTCCCATTGGGAAGGATAATGTTTCATCATATATGGGCTTACTCGGTCCTTTGTGACACTTTAAAGTTTAAACCACAGTATCATTTATTTGTGGGAGCTTTGTGTCTCTAGATCCCCCCTCCAATTCTCTGATTGAAGCAAAGACAGACCAAGACCAAGTCCCTATCAAGTGGAAATCATTGATCCGAGTTCTCTAGTCCAAGGTGATAGTGTGGCTTACTTCCTGGGTTGGGATGCCTCTCAGAGGTCAGGTGGCTCTGCTTCTCTTAGTTTCATTTGCTTCATTCTCTGTTTCTTAGGCCACTAACCAGGGTGTCAGCTCCAGCCATACCACACGCTAAGAAGCCCTCGAAGTCTTGTGGTCTGTGGTGCTGTATCCACAATGGAAGGCAGACATGCAGTTTAGCAGACAATTAACATTCTGTAGTGTGGCAGAATGTAAAACACAAACAAGTCTCTTACTAAACCTTGTCTTTCACATCCAGGGCTCAAACCCACAATCTGCAGGGTGAGTCTTAGATTCTGTGTTCTGTATTAAAGGTACACTTAGCCAGTGAAAAGAAGAGAGGAGGCAAAAGAGAGGGTTCCTTATACCACCTATGTATCTCCGCATGCCCTATGTACCCACAGAGCACACTGCCCTTGATGGCTGGGCAGAGGCACTGCTCAGGTGTGAAGTTCATCCTCTCAGTACCTAGGAAGTCATGCATGTGACTTCCATATGTGGTAGCCAGACAGCCTGGATCATCTCCAATATTATCAGGACAGTTTTCTCTGGTAACAGGCTGTAGCTGGAGTGACTTTGATTTGGAATTGCATTTAAAATGACAATGATTGTCTGAACCATAAGAGCCTCTTCAAATGCATGCAGAATTACTTTAACAAGAAGCTCAAAGAAAACGATTTTTGTGCATCTTAGAGCAAAATGAAATCTCTAACTGCCTTTGCTGTTTTTCTTTAATTCACCAGGAGGCTGGAAGTCACTATGCCTGAAAAAAAAATTGCCTCGCTACACTTGAATAATCATTTCAAAGTTATCTTATAAAACTTTTAAGGTTATGAAAAATATGATTCCACTTCGCTGTGAATTATACTTAATCTTATTCTCTATGATGAATAGTGTTTATGCATAGAGAAAGAAATGGGAGTTTGGAAGTCTCCTTGTACTCTGCATACTGTCTGTACGTTAAAATGAAATGCTTGAATATACATTTGTGTATTACTTATATTTATTAACATAAAATATTTAAAGGTTATTTTTGAGTAAAGAAAAAGTCCAACATAAAATAAAATACATAAAACAAAATGCGTAAAATAAAATAGAAAATAATATAATAAAAATTTCATCCTTTTCCAATTATTTCATTTTATAAACTGAATGTTTATATGTATGTACTGCCTTCTCCCATTCATGGATATTCACTGTGATGATATTAGACTATAGGGTGAATATTGGAAGGTGATTGGGGTGATGTGTTCAGGATTGGTATCTTTATAGGAAGACAGCTAACCATGAAACATGGTGAGTCCTCTCACTAGATATCAGACCTACTAATGCCTTAATCTTGGGCTTACTCATCTCTAAAATTTCAAGTAATTGTTTTGTTTATGCCACACAGGCTATGATAGTTTGTTATGTAAAATTTGGTAGAATAATATAGCACACCAATTCAAATGCTTACTAAGATCAAGGTACCAAGGTTCTACTGCAGTTGGGGTCTGTAGCACATGTTGCCACTAAAGGGCATTGATGTCTGTGGCACATGTTACCACTAAAGGGCATGTGGATGCTGAGGTCTGTGCTATAGCCTGAATCCATATCAGTGTCTGTAAGCCATGCTGCAACTGGGGATCCTAATGATGTGGGTAGCCTGTGTTGCTGCCTGAGGCCATGCTGATGCCCATGGTTCCTGCGGTAGGGGACCATGTCTGTGGTCTGTGCTGCCCTCAGAAACTAGGAAGAAATATCATAATTCTTCCTCCATCTGACTGTGAAGAGCGAGGCTTCTTGGGTCACAATATTGATGACTGCAGATGCACTATTCGGAAGGAGAGACATGGAAGGCTTATGGTACAACCTCTATTCACCTATCCCCAAAATAATAGCCTAGACAGAAAGCTTCAAAGAGAATTCTTAATATTCTCACAGATAATCAATATAATTATTAAATGGGAAAAAAAGACCAATTTACTTTGCTGAGATTAAGACACCTTATACATTTCTTAATAAGTGATATCTTGCAAAAAGTGATACCATTATGCCTGATATATACTATCTCCAATGCCAAGGCCTCAGATCCATGGTAATGGCTGAGGTTTAAAGGGATGGCAAAGCCTTCTGATGGTCCATGTGTGGATAATGACAACGTGTGCAGAAAAATATCTACTGTAGCTTTTCCCCATGGATATTTACAGTCCGAAGACTAATCTCTTACACAGACTGCTCACGCTAAAACTTACTCAGCCTGCCTCCTTATTCAGCTGACAATAGCTCTGTCTTTTTGTTTATCTGTATAGCATAACTCCACCTGCTTGCTCAGACACAGACACCAATCCCACCTTCATCTCCACCTCCTTGTACAGATGTATACAATAATTCTGTCTATGTGTTCAGTTTTATGTAGATAATAAATACCTTGACTTAGCTTCCAGGTGCAGTAGCTTGGCTTCCCCACCCAAGAGACCACCAGACTGATGCTGAGATAGGCTGACTCCATGACAGGTTTCAAATTGATTTAGGCCTAAAATCCCAGGCTTCAGACAGCTAGGGAGAAACTGCTCCATCTGGCCTGAAGCAAGGACAATGGGTCCACAACAGTTTCTAGCCCTCAACCGATAATACTTCCAGAATGTTATTAAGAGATAGAGCAAGATAAGTTCGACTATCCTAGAATTCCTCAACAACAGAGTCCTGCCCTCATACCCTGATAATGGTTTTGGAATGTCCCTAAGAGAATGAGAAAGATAAGGTCACCTACCCTGGAATTCCCCTAATGCACTTCAAATTGAGCCTGTGAACTCACTCATATCTCTCTATCTTAGTAATGGGAGAACCCGGCATGCAGGACTTCTGTAGAATAAAACACTCTGAATTTATATTATATTTGAATCTGGGGTATCATTCTTTGGCAAATCATGGACCCTTAAAAGACCACCTGATCCCAGCTTTTCTGTGCTTCTGTCTTTTTTTTCATTCCTTTGCTTTCTCAGGTCAAGCTCCTGCAGCCATGCTAGGCATGACAATTATGGGAGTTTTTAAAAGTTAAAGAATCCTTGCTAGCAGTGGTTGGAGGGAGATGTGTTTATATAGAAGGAAGTTCAGTAAATTTGACATTGCTGGCTTTGATGGTGGCAGAGCTATGGGAAGTCGGGAATCTGTCCAGCTACTAGAGTAAGAGAAGGAGGACTTACTAATGTGCCCAGGCTTCTGCAACCAAGCTCCACAAGTGAGCAGACAAAATCAAAAGAAATGTATTATTATATCATTTCCAGCTAGGGAAGCAGGGAGGCTAACTGCATATTTTCACCTCTTCCTTTACACTCCTGATTCCAATTCCCTAGTCTCATTGCCAGATCCCCAACAGCGAACTGACTGAAGCCTCCTCTTCCTTCTGTCCCCATCTCCAAAGGATCACATAGATCTTCCCATTCAAAAATCCCTTCCCCTACTCAGACTTATTGCTTTATCTGAGCTCTCAAAGCCAATGGGCTTTCTATGGGAACCTGGAGGCTACTTCAGCCAGCTAAAGACATAGGCAAACTGCAGATCTCCACCTCTTCCTCCATTTCCTCAAATCCAGTTTCCCAGCCTCATCAACATTTCTGTAGCAGACCACCTGCTATGGTGTCCCCATCTTCTCTACTCCTTTATATAGTGGATCAAGCAAATGTTCTTCTCCAAACATCTTTTGCTTTAGTCATTGCTTTATCCTAGCCTCCAACATCAATAGACATGGCCTGGGAACCTGCAGGTGACTTTAGTCAGTAAAACAGGTAGGCAAAATGCAGCTCCCATTCCCAGTGGACTAAGCAGATCCTGGTGAAACACACCTCTTTCTTTTCTCCTGTGCACACTCCAGCAACCTCCTCCAAATCCAACCGTATCCCCAACTATCAGCTCCCAATACCCAGAAACACATTTTACCTGGAGCTATCATTGATCACACTTACCAGGATGCCAGAAAAATTCTCTACCAGGCAACACAGAGCTACTACACTCTACTAAGAACCAAAGAAGGTACCAGAAACACCCACCCAACAAAGGAAGATCAAATTGCAGTACCTAGAATTATAATTTTCTCAAACCCAGATTCCTAAACACCAGGAGAAAAACAGAATTGATAACAGATATAACAGTATGTCTTCACTATAGCACAACCACCATTCCAAAGCAGGCCTTGAGTACTATATTATAGTGGAAGCACATGACAGATCTTAAAACAGCCTTAATAAATATGATAGAAGTTCCTAAAGAAGAAATGAATAAACCCCTTAGAGAAATATATGAAAATATAAACAGTAAAAAGAAATGAATAAGACAGTTTAAGATATGAAACTGGAAACAAATTTAATAAAGATAATCCAAAATGCAGAAAAACTGGAAACAGAAAATTTAGGAACTTAAATAGGAACCTCAGAAGCAAGCCAGCCACAATACCCAGAGGAAGCTCAACTCCCCGGTGTCCTAACATGCCCAGGATCATAGAATCACAGGACCTCAGGAGCTTGGTCACACCAGGATCTCAGGATCCCATAGGCAGCTTGACTTCCAGGAGCTCTGACACACCCAGGATCTCAGGATCCCAGAAGCACAGGATCAGAGAGACAGTTGGACTCTAAGGAGTTCTGGCACAATCAGGATCACAGGAAGAACAGGCTCCAGTCAGATACAGCAAGGGCAGGTATCACTAGAGATAACCAGATGGCAAGAGACAAGCATAAGAACCCAACCAACAGAAACCAAGGTTAATTGGCATCATCAGAACCCAGTTCTTCCAAGATAGCAAGTCCTGGATACACCATCACCCTGGAAAAGCAAGATTCAGATCTAAAATCACTTCTCATCATGATGATAGAGGACTTTAAGAAGGACATAAATAACTCCCTTAAAAAAATACAGGAGGACTCAGGTAAACAGGTCAAAGGTAAGCCTGTCAAATCTGTCAGAATTGCCAAGATCAATAAAACAAGCAAAAATCCATGTTGGTGAAGATGTGGAGTAAGATGATTACTTATCCATTCCTTGTGGGAGTGAAAACATATACAGACACTATGGAAATCACTGTGACAGTTACTCAGGAGAAGATAAAGACTTATCTCAATATCCAACTATATCACTCTTGGGCATATACCCAAAGAATGCTCCATTCTCCCACAAAGTCACTTTCTTATTCATGTTTATTGCAGTTTTATTCATAATATCTAGAAATCAAAAGCAACCTAGATGTACTTCAACAGAAGACTCCTTTACATAATGGAATATTACTCAGTTGTTAAAAAATTGAAATTGTGAAACTCACAGGCCAAAGGATGAAACTAGAAAAATGTTTTTGAGTTAGGTGTACCATATGCAGAAATACAAATATGATAGATATTTACTTATACGTGGCTATTAGCCACTAAATAAACAATAACTAATTTATAATCTGTAGCCTCAGAGAAGTTAAGTAGAGAAGCTAGTAGACTTAATCTTAAATAAGAGTATTCATCTATTAGAGGTCCCCAAATGAGGAATCCTCCCTGGTGAGCCTTGGCATTAGAGCACATGGGAGTTATTTAGAGGCCAGTACAGAGGCTCTGTGACCACAAACTTACATATGCAGAAGGTATGCAAGTGTAGGCTTGTAAACTTCCAGGCTGAGGCAGTAGGGACATAAATTTAAAGCCAGATTTCTCTCAAAAATGAAAATAAACAAACATTGCACACAGCGCTGTTATAGCTTAGTGGTGAAACAACTGTCTAGCATGCAGCCAGCACTAGGGAGCAGAAGTCAGGCATGCAGGAGAGGCAAGGGTTCTCCCAGGAGATGGATGACTAATTAGACTGGGACTGCCTGTGCCAGCAAGAACAATGACTTCTATTCATATCTGTATTTATATATTAAACACCATATGCAATATTCCCCTTTGTTTCTTGAGATAATCAATTTCCCAGCCAATATGCCCCAGTGACTCACCATTCAAACTGATAATGGCTCACAGCAGACAGGCTTTTTCCCCAGGTTATGAACACAGAAATACTTTTATTTAATAAGAGTCAGCCACAGAATGAAAAAGACTCTGACCTTTTCTAACAGTCTCCTTTCTCAGATATAATAAAAGGTACAAGGCTGTATTAATGACAGGCTTTGGAGGAACTTCTGCCATTTCGCTTAGGTTTTGAAACTGCCTTTGAATTGTCATATGACAAATAGCAGCAAAACAGGAGTGCAAATGTAACTATGGGTGGGGTACTCTACACATCTATGACAGGGCAACTGTCTCAGTCCAAATTCCATTGCATAGCAGAGTACTGAAGACTGGTAATTTACACAGGAAAGGGGCTTGTTTTGGCTTGTGGCTGCAAAGTCATTGGACAAGGAATAATGTTTACTGTAGCTGTATAACTTGCAGCAGAAATAGGAAGAACAGGCAAAGGAGGAACAATGTGTCTGGACTCTGTATAAAAACTCATCTTATGCTAATCTAGTCTTAACAAGAATTGCATTCATCCCTTTAAGCTACCTAATCATCTTTTAAAGACCTCTGGCACCTCTCAACACAATGACACTGGGGGACAAATTTCAACATACATTTGAAAAGTGACTAATTGCATCCAAACCATATCAGCAACCTCAGCACAAGGATCTTTGCCAGAGGAAGAAATAAAGCCAACTCTTGTTTTCAACTTCACAAGTCCTAAATTCTTAGAGTTGTCTACATCATTTAATTCACTCTATGTTTGCCCTAGTCTCTGTACGACAGGAATACTCTTGCACAGCCAAATCCAACTTCAGTGATAACATAACTGTAACAGAAACACAACAAACCAGTAGCATCCATCAGTATATCTGTGGCTATAGTATAACAAGAACTTGTGAGTTCTTAAAGGACCTTGGAGAATTTGCTTCTATTCTTTGAGAGGAAAGAACAACCTTAACAGACACAATCAATATGATTGCTGTAACCTTGGACATTTCCTACTCCCTGACAATATGATCCACTGATCTGTACATTTCTAAAAGTTTTCCAGTGTTGAAAACTCCAATTAAATGCCCCTCCCAACTTTGCCCTACTGTGGACAAATGCTGCTTCCTAGCTAGAAGCTACTTGTTTCAGGAAACAAATTTTGACTTATATTCAATGGCATTTCACATATGATTTGAATTCAATCAATGGCTAACTCACTAGGCTTGAGAACACATATAACACCAAGTATCTCATTTAAAATGAGAGGAGAGTGGATAGAGAAGTAACTCAGTAGTTAAAAGCATTGGCTGCTCTTCCAAACAACCAAGGTTTGATTCTCAGCTAACAACTGTCTGTAACTTTACCTCCAGGAAATCTGAGCCTCTTCTGGCATCCATTTGCACTACATGTACATGGTATACAGACTTATGGTTAGGCAACACACACACATAAAACAATAAATAAAACCTGAAATGTATTTTAAATTGGAAGTGTGATGTTTACTTTGAAGTGTAAAGATTCCTACAAGACTGGAGATCTGGTTTGCTGGATAAATTTTCTTGCTACTTTGCAAAGAATCAAGAGTTTGATTTCCAGCACGAAATAGGCTGCTTACAACTACCTATAACTTCATCTCTAGGAGATTCAGTGCCCTCTTTTGGCCACACACACACACACACACACACACACACACAAACACATACAAACACACACTAAATATCTAAACATATACTTGTAGTTATCAGTCAGAAAGTCAGTACTGTGAGAGCAACAGCAACTACTGTTTAGGGAGCCCCCACTACAAGTGATTTAGTCTTAAAGTAACTATTTCATTGTATTCTCACCCAAACAAGATAGGTTCTATCATTAGCTCTATTTGATCTGTAAGGAAACAGTAGGGGTACCAGCAGTTCATTAAGATTATCTACCTCCAAGCTTCTGGCCTAATATCCACTTATCACTCAGTGAATGCATACCATGTGTGTTGTTTTGTGATTCGATTACCTCATTCAGGATGATATTTTCTAGTTCCATCCATTTATCTAGGAATTTCATGAATTCATTGTTTTTAATAGCTGAGTAGTATTCCATTTTGTAAATATACCATGTTTTCTATATCCATTCCTCTGTTGAGGGACATCTGTATTCTTCCCAGCTTCTGGCTATGATAAATAAGGCTGCTATGAACATAGTGGAGCATGTGTCCTTATTACATGCTGGAGCATGCTCTGGGTATATGCCCGGAGTGGTATAGCTGGTAGTACTATGTCCTCAGGTAGTACTATGTCCAATTTTCTGATGTTCTGCCAAACTGATTTCCAGAGTGGTTTTACCAGCTTGCAATCCTACCAGCAATGGAGGAGTGTTCCTCTTTCTCCACATCCTCACCCAGCAGCTCGGAATACTCAAGATACAATTTGTAGACTAAATGAAGCTCAAGAAGGAAGGCCAAAGTATGGATACTTTGGTCCTTCTTAGAAGGGGAAACAAAATACCCACGGAAGTGGATACAGAGACAATGTGTGGAGCAGATACTGAAGGAAAGACCATCCAGAGACTTCCCCTCCTGGGTTTCCATCCCATATACAGTCACCAAACCCAGACACAATTTTGGACGCCAACAAGTGCTTGCTTACAGTAACCTGATATAGCTGTTTCCTGAGAGGCTCTGCCAGTACCTGCTAAATACAGAAGTGGGTTTTTTCAGCTAACTATTGGACTGAGCACAAGATCCCCAATGGAGGAGCTAGAGAAAGGACCCAAGGATCTGAAGGAGCTTGCAGCCCCATAGGACAAACAACAATATGAACCAGTATCCCCAGACCTCCCAGGATCTAAACTACCAACCAAAGAATACCTATGGCGGGATCCATGGCTCCAGCTTCATATCTGGCACAGGGTGGCCTTCTTGGACATCAAAGGGAGGAGAGGTCCTTGGTTCTGAGAAGGTTCAGTGCCCCAGGATAAAGGAATGCCAGGATAGGAAAGCAGAGTGGGTAGGTTGGTGAGCAGGGGAAAGGGGAATGGGATAGGGGAATTTTGGAGGGGAAGCCAGGAAAGGGGATGACATTTGAAATATAAATAAATAAAATATCCAATAAAAAGAAAAATAAGTTTATCTACCTGTGCTTGTTGGCCCTGCCAATGTCCCTTAGTACCACTTTGCTCTTTTTCCAATGGGGCTATTTGTATTCACAGTTATTTCTGATCAAAATACCTATTTATAAGAATTACTTTGAGGCGTAAGAATTTAAATAAGTAAATAGATTCCCTAATAAAGATATGATTTAGTCTTATGCATATTTTCTTATGTGAAGCATTTATGGTATCTATAGTCCAGAGATCTGGGAAATGTTGCTTGACCTAGACATAAGAGACAAAGCACATGACCTAGGTGGGAATGGTGTGACCTTAAGCCCTGGCATGGCAGAACTAACAAAAACAGGGAAAGACAAGTACTGCATTGTCCCATGGAATCTCTGAATGGCAGGTCCCCTGACATCTGTTTTTTGGTTTTGTAAAGGCCTCCTTGGACTTCTGGACTCCAAACATAAGGGCGAACAAACGTCAATTGTTTTGAGCATCTAAATTCATACCAAATTTTTTATAGTGGGCAGAAGGAATCAATATAACACAAATCAGGAGAGATTCAAAATGTGAGGTAGTAGCATCTTAGATTGTCTTCTGTCAGATGTGGGCAGAAAGAGCATGTATGCCATCTATCTACCTACAATGACCCTTTTTAATAAAGAAATATCTCAGAGTTTGCTACATTAAAAGTGCCCCTAGGGGAAATGCTACTTATGATCTGATGCTTTTCCCCTCCAAATCTCATGTTGTTCTTTTATCCTCAAAGTCATATGTCAATTTCATTTATAGATGGGGCCTTTGGAGGCAATCAGGGCTATGTCAGGCCCTGAGGTTGACTCCCTTGGTAAGAACAGGAAAAGGGTCTTGAGTTAGCACACTAACTTTTTCATGTGAGGGCTCATACATCCTTAAGACTCTCCTGAGTTCTGCATAAATACCCTGGGCATACAAGGAAAAGGTGTTAGTGCTGGCCTTGCCAGCCTCTCTTTTTTATATAGTACTTCGTTTGTAAAATTTGGAGAAAGCAGTAAGAAAATAATTGAAGCCTATGGGGGCCTGAAAATCCAAACCGTGAACAAATGTTTTCCCATGGTATATAATTATGTTACAATCTATTAACAGCCCAAGATACAAATTTAATTTTATTAATCTTATAAAACCCATAGCTACAGACTCTTGTCTTCTATTCTCTAGCTTCTGGTATCATGGTTAAATGTGTCCATGTGTGTCTAACACTCATTTTTGTCCTAATGTCTCTTCAGGTTTCCTTAGTATACTTCGAGACTCAATTCACACTCATATTCCGGCTCACTGCCTCTCTTCAAGAGGACCTCACCTACTCTTAAGCCTAGCAATACAGCTTATATTTGTTCTCTGTTTCAGAGGAGAGTCAACCCTGTCCCTGTTACTGTGCACCAGATAGATGCTGAGATTCCCCACTGACTTCTCACAATCTTTCCTCTTGGTCCTTTTTCTAAATTGCCTCATCTGACTTTGTCACTTTACTGCATTTGAAGCTTGCATTTTGCTTCCTTGTGCATAATGAACAAAGTTGCACTGCAGCTTGGGTTCTTTGAGGGTTTCTTCAAAGCCCTCTTCCATGTATATGTTCACTGATAGACTTTAAGCAGAAAATTGCTTTTTGTACACTATTATTAACATTTGAAAGAATATTCTAGAAATGCGATTGATAGGAATAAGTTTAGGTTTCAGCGAAAGCTTTTCCCCCTGTAGAAGAGATTCCTATGTGCTTTCTGTCTGAAGTTTGGATCCACTACAAATTAAATGTTGGCTGTTAAAAGGGGTCATTCCACTTGTGACTTATTTTCACAAAGGAAATGACACATGAGCTTCCTAGATTATTAAAATCACTGGGACATCACTTGGATAGCCTTTTGTCCTCCTGTCTATGAATCATTGAAAATATTTAAAAACATACTTGATCTGTGCATTTTTACCAACTAAAGGCATGTTGAACATCCTATTGTTATGTTCAGTGATACATTTGGAAATGACCACCATTATGTATTTTAAATTTTTGGTTTTTTGTTTGTATAACAATGATAGATATTAGCAGTACTTATTGTGGTGTTTCACTGCTATGTGAACACAGAAAGCAGTGGTGAAATCACGGTAGGCGGCGTTCCTACTTTGCCATTTATTTGTATTTCTGGACTTTTGAGACCTTCACAATAGATGTGGCAAGCGTCAGCAACAATCCTCCTCTTCCTGGACTGGGAAACTCAAAACTGACTCTGCCTAACTGTTTTCTGTCACCTGCCACGTGGCTTCTCCATTTTCCCATCTTGGTCAACCTCTGATAATCACTATGCTGCATTCAGGTTAACATTCCATCCACATAGGAAAGAAAGAATCATTTCTAATTTGATTGACAGGTTGAATGATTATGCTAATATCCAATATTCTATAAACATTCATAAACATTACAAATTCTATTCTAATTGGAAATTATGCAGATTATTTACACGTGTCAACAGATGACACTTTGATGATTAAAAAGTACCTTTGAAAAATGCCACAATGATATGGGAGACGTGCTTCTTGATTTTTGAAAATAAGTTAATAGATTATAAAGAGAAAATTCAGTTAAAGTTGCTATTACTGAGAGAACACATTGTATCTCTTTTATACATTTATTATACCTGTAATTCCTACACTGTGTTGCAAACACTTGTGGTCTGGACCTGGGTTCACATGGAGAAGATGGAAGGAATCTTATTTGTCCCCAGCATCTCGGGTTTCATTTTAGGGAATGGGTGCTGTGAAAGCTAAATAACTTTCCTGTTTACCCAGACATCTTTTTATGTGGTCATTAACCTCCCAAGAGATAGCAGCTTTCATGAAGCCCCTACATATAGTCTCTGTTGCTTTCTGCAGATAGATTTAGACTCTACTGTGTTTGGTAAACCTGGTGCTGGTATTTGGGTCACATCAGTGTTCTAATAAGGTGAGAGCTAAGAGCTAAATCTGTCGTTTCCTGCCTGTCAGTGCTCCAAGAAGTTCTTCCATGCTTGTTAGAGAAGATCACTTCTGTTTTCTTGAAAACAATGACAAAAGTAGACATCTTAGATTTAGGTTGGGATTTAGAATTTATAGAATATGGGCACGAATGGCAGATTACGTGGCTGTCTCAACAGCTTGACTCCTTCAGGACAGCTGGCATGAGGAAGCAGCGCTGTGCGTGTGCAGTGGTAATTAGGTCTCTCAGCCTGCTCCACTGTTGCTCTACTCAAGCCACGCTGTCCTCTATCTCTAGAGACTGTCCCTTGAAGGTAGGCGATATGTCTTTTATTATTGTCTATTGATTCCCCTATAGTATGTTTTTCCATCATTTTATTTATGACTTTAGTAACTTACTTCCTTGAAATGTATTAGAACCAAGTCTTAATATCTAAGAAAACAAAGTATTGAGAATGACAGTAAGGTGAAACTGATTTTCAATTCTTTTTTTTTTCCTAGACAAGGTTTCTCTGTGTAGCCCTGGCTGTCCTGGAACTTACTCTGTAGAGCAGGCTGGCCTTTCACTCAGAAATCCACCTGCCTCTGCCTCCCAAGTGCTGGAATTAAAGGCGTGCGCCACCACCGCCTGGCTGATTTTCAGTTCTTAAAGGATCACTTTTTAGACATTGTGCCCATCTGTTATTCCAGCACTAAATTCATGGAGGCAGGGGGGACAGTCATTTAGGCAACGGTAGACTACAAAAGAGACCCTAACACAAGCAGAATACGAAGACAGGGAAGATCACTTAAATTGTATAAACAGGTTTTAAACTAAAGAGAATGATTCTAAAATAAAATTTCTTTAAAGATTTATTTGTTTATTATATTGAAAGTACACTGTAGCTGTCTTCAGACACTCCAGAAGAGAATGGTATATATCATTACGGATGGTTGTGAGCCATCATGTGGTTGCTGGGATTTGAACTCAGGACCTCTGGAAGACCAGTCAGTGCTCCTAACTGCTGAGCCATCTCTCCAGTCCTGATTCTAAGTTATTTCTTCTGTGAGAAATTTAAGAAACAAACCAACTCTTTTGTTTCAAAACCAGAAAGTCTGTGCACAGAATTCTTTAAAATATGAGATTTGATTTTTTTCCCTCTGATCAATACCATACCAAGACTTACCTTCCAGGGAATCCAGCAGTTCTAATGTTTATTACCACTTAATACTTAAAGTATTAATTTCTACGGTAGATCGTCCTCTGCCTTATTTGTAGGGGAGCATTTCTACCTGAAATTACACATGTTCTTGTTTAAATAAGGTAAAACAAAACAAAGAAGAACATACCTGTACTCCTAGCAATCCAGAAGCTGAGAGGGGAAACTAGAGAATTCCAGGTCAGCCTGTGCTATGCACCAACATCCTTTCTCTACAGCAAGAATGTAAATAGTAAGAAGGGGCTGGAGAACTCAGTGGTTACTGAGTGTCTGTGTCCTGAAGAGACCTCCTGTTTCATCATAGGCACCCACAGGAGGTGGCTTATAACAGTCTGAAATGACAGCTCCAGGGGATCCAACACTTTCTTGTGGCCTCTTCAGGTACTGTACTCACTTTTACACACACACACACACACACCACAATATTTAGAGATTAAATATAAGAGTTTCCTAAGAAAATAGCTAACAAAGAAACTCAAGTTACTGTTCTGTGTGGATGTCCCAAGCAGATAGCAGCTTCCTACTCAAAGTACATGATGCCTCTAATGGGGACCTGCTGTAGATTGCATCTGCCTGAGGAAGCTGGGGGGGATTGTCCCCTGAAGTGGTCTGAGAGCTGAAGGAAAGCCAGGCTGGCAGACTGAGTAGCCGATGGATTTTGTGTGTAAGTGAATGAGAAGGTTGTAAGGTTCCAAGTTAGTTTGATAACTTGCACTGAGGGCTCATCTTAGGTCAATAGAGTGTGAAGTAAAGACAATAGCTTTTCTCATAAGTGAGAGACTTCAAATTGCCACATAATGTCCATGAACTCGGTCCCAGGCCACCACCTCAGTGTGCCACTTAGAACCACTCAACACAGCATTTTGAAAAATCTTTCTGCCTTTCACAGTATGAAACTAAATCTGCTGTTTGCAAAGGTACACACCTCTCTACTCTCCAGTTCACTAAACTTATTGTGACTATTTGGCTCAGAAAAAGCATCTGACCACACTGAGTGGTGCCAAGGGCCCTGTCTGCCCTCAGAGAACATTTTGTTCTCCTGTTTCTTTTACATGAGCTTGATCCACAGAAGCAGGACATTAGAAGTCACCACGCTGTGGTGACTACTCCGAGCTTCCCAAAGCAAGCCATGTGACATGCCGTTGTAAGCTTATGGAATTATTGGGAAAAAATCATGTAGGAAAGCAAATTTTCATCAAACTATAGTGCACTTAGCACATGTGCAATAGTCATAATCCCTGTTTTTCAAAACAAGGAATCAGATCTTATGGCAAAACCTTGATGAGGAAAAATAACCTGCCTAAAATATACTAGTGTTGATCTTTTAAAAGAAATATTTACTTGCAATTATAATCAGATTTATAATGTTCATTATATATCTAGAGAGGTAAGTGACTGCAATTGTATTTAGGATAAAGCCATGTAGAATGGATCTATGCGTAACAAACTTTCAAGTGAGCACTATAAATGAGGTGTGTCTCTGGCCAACTCAGGAAGTGAGCGAGCATTCTGGTAACCCAGGCCTACGAGATGCCACTGGACTGCTAGAGAAGGAAACTGAGGACATGGTGCTCAGTGGCCCGACTGGGTTCGCCCAGAATCTCGTGGCAGAGTTTGTAAGACACAGGACTCTTAACCAAGTCTGTTGTGTTCAGCTGAGCCTTTGCCTGACTGGGGCAGCTGAGCTGTGATAACTTCACTTTCACTGAATAGAAAACTTTTAATTAGGCCTGGCCTATATCGTCAGTGTGAAGGAAAAATAATTTGAAGGTTGAAGAAGTTTTTAGAAAGCAGTCATTATAAGAACCTAATGGCATTCTAAATGTAGTAAGACACCACAGCTCTAGTTGAGGGTTTCCTGAAGGAAGGTGCTATTTGGAGACTCACTTGGCTAACCAAAAGCATCTAGATAATTCCCGGATTTCCCAGACCCTCTACAGGTGGGAATAGTTGTATTTATGTTTTGTTTGGTTTTAATATAGATCCCCCAGCTAGCAATATACTTCCATAGTAGAGTATCACTTACCATATGTAATGTCCTGGGTTTAATATCCAACAGTGGCAAAATATCTGGTGTTCAGACACCTATCTTTTTTCTTCTTTTCTTTCTCGCTGTCTCTGTCTCTGTCTCTCTCTGTCTCTGTTTCTCTCTGTCTCTCTCTCTCTCTCTCTCTCTCTCTCTCTCTCTCTCTCTCTCTTGGTGGTGGTAGTAGGAGATGGTGAAACGGTAATATGGTTGCTGGGAATTAAACCCAGGTCCTTTGGAGGGTTTGGTGACTGTATATGGGATGGATCCCAGGTGGGGCAGTCTCTGGATGGCCTTTTCTTCAGTCTCTGTTTCACACTTAGTCTTCATATTTCCTTCCATGAGTATTCTGTTCTCCCATCTAAGAAGCACTGAAGTATCCACACTTTGGTCTTCTTTCTTCTAGAGTTTCATGTGGTCTGTGAATTATATCTTCTGTATTCCAAACTTTTGTGCTAATATCCACTTATCAGTTACTGCATACCATGTGTGTTCTTTTGTGACTGGGTTACCTCACTCTGGATGATACTTTCTAATTCCATCTGTTTGCCTAAGAACTTCATGTATTCATTGTTTTTAATAGTTGAGTAGTACCACATTTCCTGTATCCATTCCTCTGTTGAAGGACATATGGGTTCTTTCCTGCTTCTGGCTATTATAAATAAGGTTGATATGAACATAGTGGAGCATGTGTACTTGTTATATGGTAGAGTATCTTCTGGGTATATACCCAAGAGTGGTATAGCTAGGTCCTTAGGTAGTACTATGTCTGAGGAACCACCAAACTGATGTCCAGAGTGATTGTGCCAGCTCACAATCCCACCAACAACAGAGGAGTGTTCCTCTTTCAACACATCCTCACCAGCATCTGCTGTAACATGAGTTTCTCATCTTAGCCATTTTGACCGGGGTGAGGTAGAGTGTCAGGTTTGTTTTGATTTGCATTTCCCTGATGACTAAGGATGTTCAACATTTCTTTAGGTGTTTGTCAGCCATTTGATATTCCTCAGTTGAGAATTCTTTTGTTAAGTTCTGTACCCCATTTTTAATAGGATTATTTAGTTCTCTGGTTATTTAATTTCTTGAGTTCTTTGTATGTATTGGATATTAGCCCTTTATCAGATATAGGATTGGTAAACATCTTTTCCCAATATGTTGACTGCCATTTTGTCCTATTGACAGTGTCCTTTCCCCGACTATTTGTAGATGATATGATAGTATATTTAAGTGGCCCCAAAAACTCCACAGAGAACCCTTAAACCTGGTAAACAACTTCATCAAAGTGTCTGGATATAAAAATTAACTCAAACAAATCAGTAGCCTTTCTATACTCAAAAGATAAACAGGCTGAGAAGGAAATTAAGGAAACAACATCCTTTTCAATAGTCACACATAATATAAAATAGTTTGGTATGACTCTAACCAATCAAGTGAAAGATCTGTATGACAAGAACTTCAAGTCTCTGAAGAAAGAAACTGAAGATCTCAAAAGATAGAAAGATCTCCCTTGCTCATGGATTGATTAGCAGGATTAATATAGTAAAACTGCCCATCTTTCTAAGAGCAATTTACACATTCAATGCAATTCCCATCAAAATTCCAACTCAATTCTTCATAGAGTTAGAAAGAGCAATTTTCAAATTAATTTGGAATAACAAAAAACTCAGGATGTCAAAAACTGTTCTCAACAATAAAAGAACTTCTTAGAGAATCACCATCCCTGACTTCAAGCAGTACTACAGAATAGTGGTAAAAATTACATGGTATTGGTACAGAAATAGGCGAGTAAATTAATGGAATAGAATTGAAGACCCAGAAATGAACCCACACACCTATGGTCACTTGATCTTTGACAAAGGAGCAAAAAACATGCAGTGGAAAAAAGATAGCATTTTCAGCAAATAGTGCTGGTTCAACTGTAGATTAGTGTATAGAAGAATGTGCTTCCATCCATTTTTATCTCCTTGAACAATGCTCAAGTCCAAGTTGACCAAGGACCTCCTTATAAATCCAAATACACTGAAACTGATAGAAGAGAAATTGCGGGGAGGGGAAATTTTCCTGTGTAGAATACCAATGGCTTATGCTCTAAGATCAACAATAGATAAATGGGACCTCAGACACCTATCTTAACTGTCACACTTTAATTGGTGTAAAATTTGCTGGGATTTGTGAGGTCTGAAACCCATCCTGTTCATTCTAATGCCTTGCATTGTGGAGAACCACTTCTTTATGTAATTCCAGCGAGTCCCTGGCCAATCATGTATAGGCATACCAACTCCATGATCATGCTCACCTATTTGCTTTCTTGGCCTCTAAGGGTAAAACTTCAGTTACTTCAGGAACAAAAGGAAGGGCTGGCCATAAAGGAGCAGAGGCTGACTGTGCTGTTCCCTTTTAGGCAATGATGGTAACTCATTTGAGCTCTACAGTTGGTATAGACCTGTGTTCACAGAGTGTGCTCTGTCTCTCTGTCTCTGTCCCTCTCCCTCCCTCCCTCCCTCCCCCCCCTCTGTCCCCAAGAGAGAGATTATATATGCCACTGCTTATGTGCATATGGATGTATTCATCTTGGTCTCTGGTATTGCCTTCAAATGAAAATATATTATATATTACTTTAGTTATAAATGTACTTCAAAATAAACTGTATTTAAAAGCAGTTTTAGGTTTACAGTGAAGCTCAGAGGAAGAAAACAAACTATTCTACAAACTGCCTGCTCATATTCATGCTTGAGCTCCTCAGCCTGCAGCATTCCACAACAGAATGCTTCAGTTATAAAAACTGACCAACATGTGCAGGCACATCCTAATCACCCAGAGATGATTGTTGTTGGTAAAGTTTGCTGTTTATGGTAGGATCTATGAATTTGGATAAATGTATAAAAACCTGTCTCTACCACTACAGCATCCTGTAGAACAGTTTCAAAGTAGACTAATTAGTCCTGAGCCACAAAGTAGCCATGCTTATCCTGAGGTCATTGAAGCTCATGCATTGAAACCATTGCCTGATGAAACAGTTCTTCACTGTACTAGTTATATTTTTCTGGGGCAGTGTCACTCTAGAATTTTGTAAGAAGTTAGTTTGGGGAAAAATACAAAAAGGATAGAGGAGAATCTGTATTTTGATTTATAACTACACATGAATCTACATTTTGAAATGTTTTGTGAAATTTGTAATGGCACCCATCTTTCTTTTTTCCCTCTCTCCTCTCTTTGGTGTTGACTAGGTATCCACATGCTAATTTTCTGTGTCTGAAATGTTTCCAGTTTTTCTTACTATGCTATGTAGACCGTCCACACCTTCCAGCTTATCTTCTCACTTCAGGAGTACCCTATTGTCTCAGTCACTGTTCTATTGCTGTGAAGAGACACCATAACCAATGCAACTCTTACCAAGGAAAGCACTTACTTGGGACATTACTTACCATTTAGCCCATTATTGTCATGGTGGGGAGCATGACTGAATTCAGGCAGACATTGTGTTGCAGGAGTAGCTGAGAGTTCTGCATTCAGATCCACAGGCGACAGGAATAAAGACAAAGAACCCTTGAGCCTGTCTTGGGCTTTTGAAACCACAAAGCTCACCTTCAGTGGCATACTTCTTCCATCAAGGCCATACTTTCTATTTCTTTCAAATAGTGCCACTCCCTGGGACCAAGTCTTCAAACCTATGGGGCCTTGATGGCCATTCTCATTCCAGCTGTCACATCTATCTGCTCTTCAACCTACTGGAAAAATTTACATATGTTCTTTGTTTCAGAGACTGATGTGCCCCACTGTCAGCAATTCTTCACCAACAGTTCCACATGATTCATTTTCTCACCCATTGCTTCCACAGTGAGCTCTTTCTTCTCCATGTACCTACCTTATCCTCAATTCTATTTTATTTCTTTGAGAACTAGCTGCTTCTAACATGGCTATGTTCAACAGGTAGAGCACCTAGGCCTGGAAGAAGGGTTTCCTTTAACTATCTCCTTCCTTCTAAAGGGTCCACAGCTTCCCAAGGCAGCACCACCAGAGGGAGATGAAGTATTTAAACCTTCTCGTCTATGAAGGACATTTTACATTCTGATCTAATATCTCTATGTCTTCTTTGGACAAAACTTTACTAGTCTATCATCCAACTTCGAATTAGCTTATCTGTATATTTATTGTGATATATAAATAAACTATTCTAAAATTAATTTCTCATCAGATAGATAATTTGCAAACATTTTCCCTATTCTGTGTACTAGACTTTTTTTATTGGTCCACAGGGAAGCCTGGAGAACTGTTAGTTTCTTTCCCTAGTGTTTCTTGGAGCCATCAAATATAGCTTTGTCATTCAACTGTGTGAACCAGCTTGCTATATGATAACAAAATACTTGAGATAATCATATTCTATAGGGAAGACATTTGTCTTGCTTATGGATAGATCTGGGCCATGACTAGAGGAAACAGATTTGGTCCTTTTGTAGGTCTACTGAATGCCAAGGGCAAAGAGTTCATGGCAGTGCAAACTGCTTATTCATAGAAAATAATAACAAAGCATGTTCAAGGGACTGGGGTACTACAACCACCTTCAAGGGTCTATTTTCTGTGACTTGAGGTCCTCTCACAGGGTCCCATCTTCTAAAATCTCTATTTCTCAATGACACTGCTCTCTAAAGAAACCATTAATACATGAGCCCCATGAGACACTCAGCATCTACACTACAGCACTGTCTACCATGCCCAATGACATCTACTGTTCTAAATTAAACATGTCTATATACATAAATTATACACATACAAATAGAAATAACTATACTTTTTATTCAAAGATGCTATTTTATTGCTAAGCCAAAATTTTTGCCATA
Organism: Apodemus sylvaticus; assembly: GCF_947179515.1. Classification (NCBI taxonomy): domain Eukaryota; kingdom Metazoa; phylum Chordata; class Mammalia; order Rodentia; family Muridae; genus Apodemus; species Apodemus sylvaticus. Next base: position 18,864,155 of record NC_067474.1, on the reverse strand, counting down.
TCTTAAGTTCAAAACACAAATGAAAAGCAAAACTGTTTGCTATTAAGACAAGGAAAAAACTGGAAAATTCATTTGTCCTCTATGTCACTGCAAACAACTTTTTAAAGACTCTAAAATATAATATGCTTGAGTTAATTAGCACATTAACTTATTCTTTCAAAAAGTATTGGGCTGGGGAGATGGCTCAGTACCTAAGAGCATAGACTGCTCTTCTAGAGGTTCTGACTTCAATTCCCAGCAACTCTGCGGTGGCTCACAACCATCTGTAATGAGTGTAATGCTCTCTTCTGGTGTGTTTGAAGTCAGCCACAGTGTTCTCACATATATAAAAGAAATAAATCTTTTTTAAAATGATTGAACATTACCTATACAACTTATAAAAAATATATTAAAGTCCATTTCTGTTTTGAGTACATCGACTTTACAAAAGAAAAGTGTTCTTTTGTAACTATTCATTAGCTCCTTTAAAAATATGTGGGTGCCCAGAATGCTCCTGGAATCACATTAGGAATCTGGCAGTGAACACCACAGGATTTTCTAATGGAATGACTTGAGGAGAATGAGTGAGCCTAGGATACTTTGTGAGAAACCAATAACTTAGCTGATAGTGGGTGCCTTCTGCAATTGGAGAACCAAGGGATAGTTTTAGATTTTCATTTGTACTTCCAAAAGAAACAACCCTTCAAGCAACGGTTGCTTTAAGTGTTAAAGAAAGCTTCAGACTCAGTATTAAAGAATGCTTCAGAATTCAGTATTAAAGAATGCTTCAGATTATTCAGTATTCAGCAGGAATTCAAAAAGCAAGAAAAAGCATATACTTCAGAAGTGTATGAGGGAAGACATAAATCCTATAATTTCCATACATTTATGCATAGGTATTGTTAACAAGAGCTGTTGCACAATATCTCAGAATCTCCAGGACAGACTTTCAGAGGCATTTTATTTTTTATAACGTCTAAAATTCATACTCATGATTTCTAATATGATTTTGAGTTATTAAAATGTCCTACTTTTTCAAAAACTATTTTTTAATTTAGTGTATATTATTATTTGCCAGCATACACACACACACACACACACACACACACACACACACACATCACATCCATGACTAATGCCCATGGAATCCAGAAAAGGGCTTGGAATCCTTGGAATTGCAGATAGAGATCTTTATCAGCTGCTATGTAGGTTCTGGGAACAGAACCTAAACCCTCTCCAAGAGCTACCAATGTTCCTAACCACTAAGCAATCTCTCCAGCCCCAAGATATTTTATTTTTGGCAGTAATTTATGCCCAGTAGATGTCTCTCAAACTTATATTTAATAGGACTTATTCAAAATCATGTCAAAAAATTTGTATATATGTAAACAAAGTAATTTTGTGTAAAATAAACATCCAGAAAACTTGATTTAGTATTCTAAAACTAACATTTGTTATCTAGGTGACTAATAAAAAAATTCAAATACTCTATGACCTTTTCAAGAAGGGTGGGTTTTATTCCCTAAAAGCACTGTAACAACATAGGGGAAGAAAATGTTTCCTGTAGACACTTTAAATCTGAACCAGGAGACTGGGTTTTTACACATCTCATTTGCATAAAGCCTTTGTTTTGCCAGTCTCAGCTCACTAAAGTGTAAACTGCTATTAACTGGGAGAGATTGGGTAGCCTCATCTTGCCCAGCCTCTAAAGGCCTGAATTCTAGTTAATGTGAAAGACAGCAGGAGTAAAACACTTAAACCTGTTCTTGCTGCAAACAGGAGGCTGTGCCTGACTACTCTCAGCCCAGGTGGGCGTACTCAGCATCAGCTGAGCCCCCCTTGCCCCTCACATTCCACTGGGACCATGATTCCAAAGGGGCCTTTTGTCTCAGTTTTACTTCTGTCCCTCTGAGTTCTCTCTTCTCTTCCCTCCCTTCCCTTTCTTCTCCCCCTTTCTGCCTTTTACTGCTTCTTTTTGTCTATGAAAAGATGGACTCCTCTTTCTATCCACCATTATCTAGCTAGATATTTTAAGGTAAACATAAATCTTAAACCCTGAAAAGACGTGCCTGTCTTTGTTCTGTTGTTGTTGTTGTTGTTGTTGTTGTTGTTGTTGTTGTACTCAGTGCTAACAGCACTGCATTTCTTTCAGAGTGTGACAAGGTAGACGGCAAGCTGGATTACATAGGACATGTACCATTGTGGTTTCCTCCAGCATATCCCTTCCAGCCATACAGACTCTTCCTATCATTGATGGTGTTGTTAGGACCAAATCCTAGGCACTGGCAGCCCTAGCAATGTAGGCTTGGCCAAAGTCCTCAATAGGCAAACTAAAGTCAAAGGGAAAAGCAGAGAAAGCTCATTCAGTGGGAAGAGGAACAAATAGAGAGCTTTTCGCTCCTAAGTCCATCTTCTGGATCCTGATGTGAGGCGTAAGTTTAAGTAGGGAGCAAGAGATCTGCACAGCTCAGCATCCTGGTCAAGGAGCGGTCCCAGACACTACTGACTAACCATTATAGTCTGGATACAGCTTCACCTCCAAAACATTCGGACAAGCTTTCAGAATTGTGTGATACCTTACCCTGGGAGACAAGACTGGCTGGCACTAGACATTTCTGTCTCACAGCAGAGAAGTTCCATCGATAGTCTAATCAATCTATCAGGGGGTGTACAAGAGGTTCTCCTTAGGACAAGTCTGTTCATGACAGATTCTGCCTTTTCTTCAGTAGAGGAAGCAGTTGACTAGGAGCTCACAGCGGTGCTTAACAATTAAAGATGTCTTCTCACTTTTCAGATTCAGTAACAAAAGTAATAAGATCTACTTCATTATTATTAATTTGTTTTTATAGATTTTTTTTAATTTTTCTTCCACACAAGTGCATATATGCAATGCACTTTTTTCTTAAGGAAGTTTGTTGTGAAACTTCTCCTGGAGAGAGTCGAGCAAACATCTGATTTGCATCCCTGGAGTTCCTTACATAGTTTGTAGGCCTGGTGGCCGGGTGAAGTACCTCCCCAGCAATAGCTACTGTGCATCTCATCTTGGGCAGAGCCTTGATCAGTTTGTAAATTGAACTTGTGAGACTCTCTTTCCTCTCTGAGGTAAAATTTCAGTTCTGAGGAAATAGCAACACAGCAAAGGCAAGGGAACATAGTTCTATAAACAGGAAAGAAAAAGAAGCATTTACAGAGAAGTGGAGCACAGAGGGCATATAACTCTACAATCTCATGATCTAGAAGTGTTGTCAAATCTTGGGCCAAAACCTTTGTCCGAAGTTAGGTCAAGTAACAATCCCCAAGAAGCCAATTAAAAGAAACATATTAAAAGTAGAAAGCAATGAGTAGAGATTTTTCAATTTGGTGAGATGGTGGACAAGGACAAAGAGATGCAGTGCCTGCCCCCTGCACGTCTGCCTTTGGGCTTAAGGGAGACTACAGTTCAGATAGAGGGCCCAGGACATACAGATGTGAGCCGTCATGGTGTGGCTCCACCCACGACTTACCCATCATTGGTTGGGCTTCAGTCTCTTCCTGCTAGGTGTTCTGACAAGTTTTTAGAACTGTATGAAATCTCTTTCCAGAGACTAGACCCTCTAGCTGACACATTTTCCTTCTCCCAGCATGAGATTCCTGGGGAAATTCCCACTTGGTCCATCATTTCAAAAGCTTGAAAGACATGTGTCTTTTTAGAGAGTCTAATGGTATGTGATTTAAGGAGTATGTGCTTAATGCATACAAGGTGATGACTTCTGTCCTCAGCACCGCATGAGGTGTACACACACATACACACATAAGGGCATACACAGCACATACATGTATATACACACAAAGAGACACATACTCTCACACAGATATACACAGACACAGACACACATACATAAATATACATACAAAGAGACACTCACATATAGACACACACATAAACATATACACACATACATAAACACACACAGACACACACAGACACACACAAACACACACACACACACACACACATTCAATTTATCCATAAATTGAAACAGTGGCTGTGTAGGTCAAGTAAAATGGAATAATTTTTCCACAAAATTCGATCTTGAATTTTTCTTAGGTCAAAATGTTCATAATGTGAAAAATCAAATAAAGTTGATGCTATGTGTCTCAGAGGCCTGGAGTGCTCAGCATGTTCTAAGTGTGGGTGATACACGATCTATTCTTTATTTCCTACATTGCAGATTTGCACAGCGCTACTGCCTAATGGCATTGAAATTTTTGACAGTTATGCTTTCTAATTTGACTTTAAGTTTTTGTGAAGTGGGGAACTTGCTTTGAAAGAAGAGCAGGCTCCTGATGGCTGATAAAGGATCACTGTACATTTCATAATAGACTTGCTGTGGGCGAAGGGATAGCATATCTTTTGATTCTCTATTAGATGCAGTGATGTGGGTAGCTAACATACACTGGTCTGGACTGGTTTGGGGGATCTATGTGGATGTAAGAGCTTAAGTCAAATCAGTTCTTCATGAAAATACAGTTGTAACAAATATCTATACATCATGTTGAGGCAACATATTATTTCAATAGAAATTATTTTCAATATTTGGATTTTTGTTCAACTTTTGATGAATACATTCATAATAACACAAGACTAAAGCCTTCTGATGTAAGGTGTTGTTCTTTAAAACAATTCTACTAGAAAAAGTAGCAGAATTAATAAATAAAGCCACAAGAACACTTTGGTTCCAATAAGGATTAGGATTGTTCCATTTTGTCCTTTCTGGTTGTTGACTGATTTCTGAATCTGCATCATCATTGGCTCCAGTGGGAGTCATTTTCTTTGAAAACTATTGTCCTTGTTTATTTTTCCCTCAGCTAATTCTCATCCAATCTCCTTGTCAGAGAGATCTGCCAAATGCTTCATTTCTTTTGTTAATGAATATAAACAAAAGCAGACAGTCTAGTTTGAGGAAGATGAAAACTAGGACTTTGGTGTTAAGTCATGCCACTAACGTACTGTGTGCCCTCATACAATTCGACTGATACAATCTTTTAGTTGTCAAAATAGAACTAAATAATTCTAAAACTATGGGTTTTGTTACCATTGCACTTTTGAGTAACAGATATCCTTATTGTGGGTTTGTGTGTGTGTGTGTGTGTGTGTGTGTGTGTGTGTGTGTGTGTGTGCTATGATAGACCATGTATGCCCTCAAAATACTATGGCAAATAAAAGGATGCACACAATGTACTAAGGCAAATAAAACAAAGGTACAAGTCAAAGATCATAATAGTGTGTTGTAGAAATAAGGATTACTCTGAGACTTGCCAAGTGTAAGCATAAATCCCAGCTCTACCATTTGCAAGTCTTTTAGTTTTAGCCAGTCTTTTCCTTAGAGGAAAGATTGAAATTAATACAAACACACAAATCAGCAGCAGAATAAGTAGTAGATTGTACTTGTGACAGTTTAAGAAAGAATAGCCTCCCATAGACTCCTAGTTTTGAATGGTTGGTCATGAGAGAGAGGCACTAAATTTGGACGCTGTGGCCTTGTTGGAGGACGTGTGTCCCTGCAGGATGGGATTTGAAGTTTCAAAAACCCAAGCCAAGCCCTGAAGCTCTGTCTATCTTCTTATTGTCTGTGAATCTGGATATAGAGCTCCTAGCTACTTCCCTGTCTGTCTGCATGATGCCATATTCTTGCTATGATAACAATGGACTAAATCTCTGAAACTATAAGCAAGCCCCCATTAAATAAGTTATAAGAGTTGCCTTATAAGAGTTGCCTGGGTTGTGGTATCTCTTCACAGCTATAGAACAGTGACTAAGATAGACTTATTTTTTCAATTGTTAAGACTTCCGACAAGAGGTGTTTAGGATCTGAAGTATAATATATTTAGAGTACATATTAATGTGCCTTATTAGAAAGCATATTGTATATTGGACTGAAAATCAGTAAAACAAATTTGTTATGCTATTGTATCCTTAACATGTTTTATCTTGAGCAGATTAATGAATTCTGGACATATTTTACTGTAGCAAAGTAGGTGTAATGAAAAGGCAAACTGATATGTTAGTTATTATCAAAGTTCTCTCTTGTTGCTAAGTACTTAGAGCAATCTAGCTTACTACAGCCATTTGGATAAAAATCAGTAATGGTCCTGACATCAAAGTACAGTTGGTGCTGATGAGTTAAAACCTAAAAAGAAAAAGAAAAAGAAAAAAGAAAAGAAAAAAATCAACCTTCTGTTAAGATGGAGTCATAGGGTCTACATATTACATCCTGCCTGAAATAAGTCTAAAAAAAGATAATATTTAACAAACAAAATAGCTATTAAGGCAGTGGGCAGTAGACTCTGAGTAAAAGCAATGCTTGAAATGTGGATTCAACGTAAGTAGCAGCAGCACCCAAGCTTACAAACGTGAAACAACTGGTAGAATGTACACGTAGGGAGAGGAAGGGCAGGTGGAGAAACAGATTTCTGGAGTTAAGCTTAGGAAGAGGAGAATGCAGTTTTTAACACTATTGCTCTGTAGTATTGCTTGAGGTCTGGGATATTGATTCCCCCAGAAGCTCTTTTACTGTTGAGAATAGTTTTAGCTATCCTGGGTTTTTTGTTATTTCAGATGAATTTGAGAATTGCTTTTTCTAACTCTAAGAAGAACAGAGTTGGGATTTTGATGGGGATTGCATTGAATCTGTATATTGCTTTTGGCAAGATGGCCATTTTAACTATATTAATCCTGCCAATCCAAGAGCATGGCAGATTTTTCCACTTTCTGAGGTCTTATTCGATTTCCTTCTTCAGAGACCTGAAGTTCTTCTCATACAGATCTTTTATATGTTTGGTTAGAGTCACACCAAGATACTTTATATTGTTTGTGGCTATTGTGAAGGGTGTCGTTTCCCTAAATTCTTTCTCAGCCTATTTATCCTTTGAGTACAGGAAGGTTACTGATTTGCTTGAATTGATTTTATAACCAGTCACTTTGCTGACGTTGTTTATCAGCTGTAGACATTCTCTGGTGGAGTTTTTTGGGTCACTTAAGTATACTATCATATCATCTGCAAATAGTGATAATTTAATTTCTTCCTTTCCAATTTGTATCTCTTTGACTTCCAGAGCAATAGTGTTAAAAACTGCATGGTATTGGCACAGCAACAGACAAGTAGACCAATGGAATAGAATTGAAGACCCAGAAATGAATCCACCACCTATGGTCACTTGATCTTCAACAAAGGAGCAGAAAACATCCAGTGGAAAAAAGATAGCCTTTTCAACAAATGATGCTGGTTCAACTGGAGGTCAGCATGCAGAAGATTGCGAATTGATCCATTCTTATCTCCTTGTACTAAGCTCAACTCTAAGTGAATCGAGGACCTCGACATAAAAGCAGAAACACTGAAACTAATAGAAAAGAAACTGGGGAAAACCCTTGAGGACATGAGCACAGGGGAAAAGTTCCTGAACAGAACACCAATAGCTTATGCTCTAAGATCAAGAATTGACAAATGGGACCTCATAAAATTACAAAGTTTCTGTAAGGCAAAGGACACTGTCAAAAGGACAAAATGGCAACCAACAAACTGGGAAAAGATCTTCACCAACCCTACATCCGATAGAGGGCTAATATCCAATATATACAAGGAACTCAAGAAGTTACACCCAAGGGAACCAAATAACCCTATTAAAAATGGGGTACAGATCTAAACAAAGAATTTTCACCTGCAGAAATTTGGATGGCTGAGAAGCACCTTAAGAAATGCTCATCATCATTAGTCATTGGGGAAATGCAAATCAAAACAACCTTGAGATTTCACCTTACACCAGTCAGAATGGCTAAGGTCAAAAACTCAGGAGACAGCAGGTGTTGGCGAGGATGTGCAGAAAGAGGAACACTTCCCATGAGTGAGAATGGAAAACTTCCTTGGCCATAGCTCACCGGGTAGAGAACTTAGGAAGGTCCTGACTCTGAAAACAACATAAACATGCCTTTAGTGCATATCATTCTAGTCCTGGTTGATGCATGTATTTGATAACTGGTAAACACAGGAAAGAACAAGCATCATCAGGACTGTCCTGTCTCTCTTTACAAGTGCTGCAAAAAAATGATGTGCCCCAATTGATGGTTTCAACTGCAGAGGAGAGAGGAAGGAGTGAATACACAGAAACCTAGTAAAGGAGAAACCACCACACCTGAGCAGCAGAAAGAAGTAAAAAGACACTGAACTGACCTAAGCCTCAGAGCTATAACCAAACACCTACCACTCCTACCATTGGAATTAAAGAATGTTATGAGAAAGAATGGGGATGAAAATTTATTTGAACAGACAATGGTTTCTGATTTCCTTTATATGGCTACAGACTGAAGAAAATGAATGAATCTAATAAGCAAATAACTAAAAGTGATAGATGCCAAGACATATCATAGTGACTTTCTGAAAAATAAAGAGAAAGGAAAAGATGGCCACACTGTAAATTCTCACTATGTGAAAGGCTTCTGGAGTTCTCTAAAGGGCAGGTGGTGGTGGAAGCAAACATTGTAACACTTCACTGTGAACAGGCAGTACTTAGGGGAACTATATTGTAAGGGGAAGGGACATGAAGGGAAAGAGGTTTCTCAGTTTCACTCAAGTGACATGCTGGTATGAGTAGGCTTTTATGATATGGTTACATAATGCAATAACTAGAAAAACCACTGACATCACTATGCAAAGAGACATGCTCATAAATACCATAGATAAAGTAGTTTTTTGGAAAATTTCCACAAGGGTTCGAAGAAATAAAAGGGAGGAAAAGCAGAAACAATAACAAAAAATAAGAATATGACAAAGTAAATCTAAAGTAAGATGATGAGATTTTTTTAATATTTCCATGCTTACATAAAATGTGGATGGCTGAAATATATCACTCCGACTTGACGTTAGTAGAGTAAACGACTATGACTTTGCTAGTTGTTGTCACAAAACGGCTTGTTAACTACAGTGATACACAAAGGCTGGGAGTGAAGGGATGAAACAGGAAGACAATGCAAACATGAACTCTAAAAGAAAAGGCAGGAATGGATCCATTAATATTAGATAGACTTCAGAACCCAGACAATTACCAGGCAGAGAGAGTGAGATTACATAAGGATGAAAGGGTCAATCTACCCAGACATTGCTATCGCAGACAGTGTGTATCCAGGCAACAGAGTGGCATGACAGCTAAGCTAAACTTAAAAAAAAGGAATAAAGAAAGAACAAATCCACAATTATAGCTAGAGTCCTTAATATTCTTTTCCCCACAATGAAAAGAGTAACTAGACATTATCAACCAAATTAACCAATTAATCTAATCTGTGTTTGCAGACAGCTCTATTAAAACCCAGCAGGACAGATGTTCTTTCCAAGTACTCACAGAACATGTATTAAGACAGAAATTATAACATGTGATTCAAGAGTTCTATATTCTGTAAAGTTATCTTTTAAAATTGAAGGAGTTATCTTTCATACTTCCTCAACACACTTTCAGCATTAGGATGAGACTGGACTAATGCAGCATTACTGGGCAGACTTTGGTAAGGGGTTAAAATACAGAGAGATAAACACATGTACCAATCTTGCCCACATACCCTATTTATACATGGCTCAAAAGATAGCAAGATTTATATTGAAAATCTAAGTATAATAAATTTGTTTCCCAGATCAATACATGAACCATGAAACCTCAAGCCATTATCTCTGCTTTGTAGGAATATAGCCAAGCCAGGTCTTACATTTACAACTCAACACAACCACTAAAGCAACCATATGGAATGTTAGAGCATAAAAACACACCAAGGAGAAAATTTGAAATCAGAAACATGCTCAGGAATCTTAATAGAGTGAAAAGGCAGAGGAGGAACAAATGAAAAATTAGGAAATTTGAAAATGAAAAGTCACTTTATGGTTTTAAACTTAGTAACAGTAATAAAAGTAAGTAGTATCAATACCATAGTTAAAAGACAGCTTCATAACAGACAATACAAGTTTCAACTATTTCCAATTGACAGAAAGAGAGCTTCCCATGAAAAATATAAAAAGGTCAAAAGGATAAAATAAGACATACTATGTTAGCATCAAAGAAATATGAAGCAACTGTCCTGATATAAAGTAGGATAGAATCCAAGCTTCAATCTCCAGAAATAAAGTAGATCTTGCCCACTGGACTAAAGGTAATTTTATTATGAAGAGACAACAATACTAAACATTTGTGAAAGCAAAGATACTTAAACAACTCAAACAGATCCAATTTCAATCAATATAATTGAAAGGACAAACTACAGTCTGAAAGCCCAGCAGGAGTCACCAAATGTATAAGAACAAAATGCTGTACAGAGCTGAAGAAAGAATTGTCAACTGAGAACTATCAAATGCCTGAGAAGCACCTAAAGAAATGTTCAACATCCTTAGTCATAAGGGAAATGCAAATCAAAACAACCCTCACACCAGGCAGAATGGCCAAGATCAAAAACTTAGGGGACAGCAAATGCTGGAGAGGATGTGGAGAAAGAGGAACACTCCTCTACTGCTGGTGGAGATTGGAAGCTGGTACAACTACTCTGGAAATCAGTTTGGTGGTTCCTCAGAAAATTGGGCATAATACTACCAGAGGACCCAGCTATACAACTCCTGGGCATATACCCAGAGGATTCTCCAGCATGTAATAACGACGCATGCGCCACTGTGTTCATAGCAGTCCTAATTATAATAGCCAGAAACTGGAAAGAATCCAGATTCCCTTCAACAGAGGAATGGATACAGAAAATATGGTACATTTACACAATGGAATACTACTCAGCTATTAAAAACAATGAATTCATGAAATTCTTAGGCAAATGGGTGGAACTAGAAAATATCCTGAGTGAGGTAACCCAATCACAACAGAATACACATAGTAGACACTCACTGATAGTAGATATAAGCCCAGAAGCTTGGAATGCCCAAGACACAATTCACAGATCAAATGAAGCTCAAGAAGAAGGAAGAACAAAGTATGGATACTCTGGTCCTTCTTAGAAGGGGGAACAAAATACCCACAGAAGGAGATACAGAGACAAAGTGTGGAACAGAGTCTGAGGGAAAGACTATGCAGAGTCTGCCCCATCTAGGGATCCATCCCATATACAATTACAAAATCTAGACACTATCATGGAAGCCCACAAGTGCTTGCTGACAGGAGCCTGTTATAGCTGTCACCTGGGAGGCTATGCTAGTGCATGACAAATACAGGGGGGGGTCACTCTCAGCCATCCAGAGAAAGGACCCAAGGAGCTGAAGGGTTTTGCAGTGCCATAGGAGGAACAACAATATGAGCCACCAAGTACTCCCAGAGCTCCCAAGGACAAAACCACCAACCAAAGAGTACACATGGAGGGACCCATGGCTCCAGATGCATAGTCAGCAGAGGATGGTCTTGTTGGACATCAAAGGTAAGAAAGGCCCCTGGTCCTGGGAAGGGGAATACCAAGGACAGGGAAGAGTGAGAGGGTTGATTGGGGAACGGAGGCGGGGGGGGGGGGGGAGATGGGTTATGGGATTTTCCGGGGGTGGGGGTAGGAACCAGGAAGGGGCACAACATGTAAAATGTAAATAAAGAATATATCTAATAAAAAAAAATCTTTAAAAAAGAAGAATCAGTAAAGTACAGAAGGCCTGTGCAATCTTTTTGGCGGGACCCAGTTAATAGTTCCTGAACATATTAACTGGCAATGACTGAATATACTTAATTTTTAAGTGGATAGAGAACATTTCAAAGCTTGGTAATATTCTGTGCCATCCAGTGAGTATCAATAAAGAACTAGAGTTATATAAACTATGTTCTCAGACTACAATGAGATGAAGCTAGAAATCAATACCAATTCTCCAGAAAATGCCCAAGTACTTAGAAAATAAACAGATCACTTATAAACAACTCTTTTGTCAAAGAAGAGTTCCAAGGAAATATTAAAATGTACTTTTGAGGTGAGTGGAAATTTAGAAATAGCATGCAAATTTGTGGAATGTGCTAAAGTATTAAACAGAAGTTTACAAAATCCTGTGTTATGGAAGATTCTAGGAGCCTATTTAGAACAGAGACTACTGCAGAAGCCACAGTTAGTCAAAACTCAGAGAGCTAGCTGACTGTAGGGTTACTAGCCCCAGCTTTTACATCTGCAATACAAATGTTCACCTAAGGTGCAGGGGACATCTGGGAAGAGATGGGAAAAAATGGTAAGAGTCAGGCAGTCGGGGAGTCTTGCTATGAGACTGTGCATTCTACATAGGGCCAAGAACCTACACCATGGAATCTTAACATAATGGCTGCCTAAACGAGAACCGAACAATGACTACAACAGTCCACATGGCAATGCAGATGGGGAAACTATGGAAGAAGAGCTGAGAGAGGGAGAATTATTCTTCCCCAAGAGATGTGAGCACTAGAAACATACAACAAAAGTACTCAAAAAAAAGCTACACAAAAGTACTCATCAGGGGAGAGGAGGAGGAAAAAGAGGAGATAAAAGAAAACACTGCTGCTCAGGGAGCTGTGGAAGGAGAGAAGCCCTGTGGCCATATTTGTTGCCTGCCAGGAAAGAAAAGGATCACTAGGTACTGTATCACCCTGAGCTTTAGATCTCTGGAGGAGCAAACCGCCAGTGGTCTGCCTGCACTCAGGAACTGAGCACATAGGCGGGTTTGACTGCCAGCCTGCCGGGCACAGGGCCTGTGCCCTGCCCAGAGAGCTGAGGAAGGAGAGAAGCCCAGCGGCCATACTCACTGCCTGCTGGGACATAAAAGGGTCACTAAGTACTGTATCACCCTGAGCTTTAGATTTCTGGTGGTGCAAACCTCCAGGGGTCTGCCTGCACTCAGGAACTGAGCACATAGGCGGTTCATCTGCAAACAAATCCATTGCAGGACCTGTGTCCTATGTGAGAATCAACAGAGGGAGTGACCCCCACCACATCATCTTCACTCCATAATAGAACAGACAGAGAACACCTGGATGACCTTGACAACCTAAGTATAACATTGCTTGAGGCAAGACTGAGAAGGGCTCCAAAGGCACAAAAGAGGAAGGCAGCATATCAGTAATCTGTGCCAGAGGAAACCCAGTCATCCAGTGTTGCAGAGATAACCTTAAAGATCCACAGTAGGTTGAAGCAGCAGCCAGTGACAATAAGACCATCTAACACCTGGGAGAACTAGATGGCTAAAGGCAAACATAGATACATTACTAAAAGAAACCAAGGCATTATGGCAGCATCTGAACGAATTTTCCAACAATAGCATGTCCTAGATACCCTAACACACCAGAAAAACAAGTTTGGATTTAAAATCACTGGTCATGATGCTGGTACAGGAACAGATGAAGGACATACTTAAAGAAATTCAGGATAAAATGGATCAAAAATTAGAAGCCCTTACAAGGGAAACACAAAAATCATTCAAAGAAATTCAGAAGAATACAAAAGCCAATAAGGAGGAAACACAAAAATCACTTAAAGAAACACAGGAGAACTTTGATCAACAGGCAGAAATCATGAAAAAGGAAACACAAAAATCTCTTAAAGAATTAGAGGAAAACACAAACAAGCAAATGACAGAATTGAGCAAAAACTTCCAGGATCTAAAAACAGAAGTAGAAACAACTAAGAAAGCACAAAGGGAGACAACTTTGGAGATAGAAAACCTTGGGAAGAAATCAGGGACCATAGACGCAAATATCAACAACAGAATACAAGAGATAGAAGAAAGAATCTCAGATGCTGAAGATACCATAGAAACCATGGACTCAACAGTTAAAGAAAATGCAAAATGCAAAAAGCTTGTAATCCAAAACATCCAGGAAATCCAGGACACAATGAGAAAGCCAAATCTAAGGATTATAGGCATTGATGAGAGTGAAGATTTAAAACTTAAAGGGCCAGCAAATATCTTCAACAAAATTATGGAAGAAAACTTCCCTAACCTAAAGAGAGAGATTCCTATGAATATACAAGAAGCCTACAGAACTCCAAACAGACTGGACCATAACAGAAATACCTCCTGTCACATAATAATCAAAACCCCAAATGTACTAAACAAAGAAAGAACACTTAGGGCAGTAAGAGAAAAAGGCCAAGTAACATACAAAACAAGACCTATCAGAATTACACCAGATTTCTCACCAGAGACCATGAAAGCTAGAAGATCCTGGGCTGAGCTCATGCAGACTCTCAGAGAACACAAATGCCATCCGAGACTACTATACCCAGCGAAACTCTCAATTACTATAGATGGAGAAACCAAGATATTCCACGACAAAACCAAATTTACACAATATCTTTCTACAAACCCAGCCCTACAAAGGATAATAGGGGAAAACACCATTACAACGAGGGAAACTATACCCTGGCAAAAGCAGGATATTAAGCTTCTTTCATCAAACCCAAAGAAGATAACCACACACGTATAAAATTAAAATCAAAAATGATAGGAAGCAATAACCACCACTACTTGATATCTCTTAACATCAATGGACTCAATTCCCCAATAAAGAGACATAGACTAACAGACTGGTTACGTAAACAGGACCCTACATTTTGCTGCATACAGGAAACACACCTCAGTGTCAAAGACAAAAGCTACCTTAGAGTAAAAGGCTGGAAGACAATTCTACAAGCAAATGGTCCCAGGAAAGAAGCCGGAGTTGCCATTCTAATTTCAGATAAAATTGACTTTCAACCTAATGTCATCAAAAGAGACATGGAAGGTCACTTCTTGCTGGTCAAAGGAAAAATCCAACAATAAGAACTCTCAATCCTGAACATCTATGCCCCAAATACAAGGGCCCCCTCATTCATAAAAGAAACTTTACTAAAGCTCAAAGTACACATTGCACCTAACACAATAATAGTGGGTGACTTCAACACTCCACTCTCACCAATGGACTGATCAGGAAAACAGAAACTAAACAGGGAGACACTGAAACTAATTGAAGCTTTGAACCAATTGGAGTTAACAGATATATAGAGAACTTTTCATCCCAAAGCAAAAGAATATACCTTTTTCTCAGCACCTCATGGTACCTTCTCCAAAATAGATCATATAGTAGGTCACAAGACAGACCTTAACAAATATAAGAAGACTGAAATAATCCCATGCCTCCGATCAGATCACTATAGAGTAAAAGTGGTCTTTAATAACAGTAAAAACAACAGAAAGCCTACATACACATGGAAACTGAACAATACTCTACTCAATGATACCTTGGTCAAGGAAGAAATAAAGAAATAAATCAAAGATTTCTTAGAATTTAATGAAAATGAAGGCACAACATATACAAATCTATGGGACATGATGAAAGCAGTGCTAAGAAGAAAACTCATAGGCTTGAGTGCCTCCAAAAAGAAATTCAAGAGAGCATACACTAGAAGATTAACGGAACAACTGAAAGCCCTGGAACAAGAAGAAGCTAATTCACCCAGGAGGAGAAGAAGACAGGTAATCATCAAACTCAGGGCTGAAATCAATCAAGCAGAAACCAAGAGAACCATGCAAAGAATCAACAAAACCAATAGATGGTTCTTTGAAAAAAAATCAACAAATAGATAAACCCTTAGCCTGACTAACCACAGGTCACAGAGAAAGTATCCAAATTAACAAAATTAAAAATGAAAACGGAGATATTACAACAGAAACCAAGGAAATTCAAAAAATCATCAGATCCTACTACAAAAACCTGTACTCAACACAACTGGAGAATCTGGAGGAAATGGACATTTTCTTAGACAGATACCAATAACCAAAATTAAACCAGGATCAAATAGACCATCTAAACAGAACCATAACCTCTAAAGAAATAGAAGGGGTCATAGATAGGCTTCCGACCAAAAAAAGCACAGGACCAGATGGTTTCAGTGCAAAATTCTATCAGACCTTCAAAGAAGACTTAACACCAATACTCTTCAAACTTTTCCACCAAATAGAAACAGAAGGAACACTACCCAACTCCTTCTTCGAAGCCACTATTACGCTGATACCAAAACCACACAAAGATCCAACTAAGAAAGAAAATTTCAGGCCAATTTCCCTTATAAATATTGATGCAAAAATACTAAATAAAATTCTTGCCCACCAAATCCAAGAACACATAAAAACGATCATCCACCATGATCAAGTAGGCTTCATCCCAGGGATGCAGGGATCATTCAATATAAGGAAATCCATCAATGCAATCCACTACATAAACAAACTCAAAGGAAAAAAAAAACACATGGTCATTTCATTAGATGTTGAAAAAGCATTTGACAAAATTCACCATCCTTTCATGCTAAAAGTCTTGGAAAGGACAGGAATTCACGGCCCATACATAAACATAGTAAAAGCAATATACAGCAAACCCGTAGCAAACATCAAACTAAATGAAGAGAAACTTGAAGCAATCCCACTAAAATCAGGGACTAGACAAGGCTGCCCCCTCTCTCCATATCTTTTCAATATAGATCTTGAAGTCCTAGCTAGAGCAATTAGACAACAGAAGGAAGTCAAAGGGATACAAATTGGAAAGGAAGAAGTCAAACTATCACTATTTGCAGATGATATGATAGTATACTTAAGTGACCCTAACAACTCTACTAGATAACTCCTACAGCTGATAAACAACTTCAACAAAGTGGCTGGCTACAAAATCAACACAAGCAAATCAGTAGCCTTTATATATTCAAAGGATAAGCAGACTGAGAAAGAAATTAGGGAAATGACTCCCTTCACAATAGCTACAAACAGCATAAAGTATCTTGGGGTGACTCTAACCAAACAAGTGAAAGACCTATATGACAAGAACTTCAGATCTCTGAAGAAAGAAATCAAAGAAGATCTCAGAAAATGGAAAAATCTTCCATGCTCGTGGATTGGCAGGATTAATATAGTTAAAATGGCCATCTTGCCAAAGGCAATCTACAGATTCAATGCTATCCCCATAAAAATCCTAACCCAGTTCTTCATAGAGCTAGAATGAGCAATTCTCAAATTCATCTGGAATAACAAAAAACCCAGGATAGTTAAAACTATTCTCAAACAGTAAAAGAACTTCAGGGGGATTCAGTATACCAGACTTTAAACTTTACTACAGAGCAATTGTGATAAAAACTGCATGGTATTGGTACAATGTCAGGCAAGCGGATCAGTGGCATAGGATTGAAGACCAGAAATGAACCAACACACCTATGGTCACTTGATCTTCGACAAAGGAGCTGAAAGCATCCAGTGGAAAAAAGATTGTCTTTTCAACAAATGGTTCTGATTCAATTGGAGGTCAGCATGCAGAAGAATGTGAATCGATCCATTCTTATCTCTTTGTACTAAGCTCAACTCCAAATGGATCAAGGACCTCCACATAAAACCTGACACACTGAAACTAATAGAAAAGAAACTGGGGAAGACCCTGGAGGACATGGGCACAGGGGAAAAGTTCCTGAATAGAACACCAATAGCTTACGCTCTTAAGATCAAGAATTGACAAATGGGACCTCATAAAACTACAAAGTTTCTGTAAGGCAAAGGGCACTGTCAAAAGGACAAAACGTCAACCAACAGACTGGGAAAGGATCTTCACCAACCCTAAATCCGACAGAGGGCTAATATCTAATATATACAAAGAACTCAAGAAAGTAGAACCCAGAGAACCAAATAACCCCATTAAAAAGTGGGGTACGGAGCTAAACAAAAATTTTCACATGAAGAACTTCAGAGAGCTGAGAAAGACCTTAAGAAATGTTCAACATCATTAATCATTAGGGAAATGCAAATCAAAACAACCCTGAGATTTCACCTCACACCAGTCAGAATGGCTAAGGTCAAAAACTCAGGAGACAGCAGGTGTTGGCAAGGATGTGGAAAAAGAGGAACACTCCTCCACTGCTGGTGGGATTGCAAGATGGTGCAACCACTTTGGAAATCAGTCTGGCGGTTCCTCAGAAAACTGGGCATGACACTTCCTGAGGACCCTGTTATACCACTCCTGGGCATATACCCAGAGGATTCTTCAGCATGCAATAAGGATACATGTTCCACTATGTTCATAGCAGTCCTATTTGTAGTTGCCAGAAGCTGGAAAGAACCTAGGTGTCTTTCAATGGAGGAATGGATACAAAAAATGGTATATTTACACAATGGAGTACAATTCAGCCATTAGAAACAATGAATTCATGAAATTCTTAGACAAATGGATGGAGCTGGAGTACATCATACTAAGTGAGATAACCCAGTCTCAAAAGATCAGTCATGGTATGCCCTCACTGATAAGTGGATATTAGCCTAGAAACTTTGAATACGCAAGACATAATCCACAAATTATATGATGTCCAAAAAGAATGGAGGAGTGGCCCCTGGTTCTGGAAAGACTCAGTGCAAGAGTATAGGGGAATTCCAGAACAGGGAAGTGGGAAGGGGTAGATGGAGGAACAGGGGGAGGGAAGAGGGCTTATGGGACTTGCGGGGAGTGGGGACCCAGAAAAGGGGAAATCATTTGAAATGTAAATAAAAAACATTCCAATTAAAAAAAAAGAAAGAAAACACCACACAAAAAAGTACTCATCAGGGTGTATTCTCTCTCTCTCTCTCTCTCTCTCTCTCTCTCTCTCTCTCTCTCTCTCTCTCTCTCTCCCTCTCCATCTCTCTCTCTTTCTTTTGTGTGTGTGTGTGTGTGAAAGTTACAATTAAATACAAAGAGACCATGACTTTGAGAGGAAGTAGGAATGGCACGTAAGAAAGTAGAGGAAAGAGGGAAATGATGGAACACAATACACATATGTGGTGGATGGAATATGCTTGACCAGTAGGAAGTGGTAATGTTGGGGTGTGGCTTTTTGGAGGAAGTTTGTCATTGTGGGGGTAAGCTTTCTTAATTCTTAATTAGTATTTCATTCAGGAGTCCCCAGTCCACAGTGGGTAGTCCCTGCTTCTACAAGAAAGCAGGCTGAGCAAGCTATGATAAGCAAGTCAGTAAGCAGCACTCCTCCATGGCCTCTGCATCAGCTCCTGCCTCCAGATTCCTGCCCTATTTGAGTTCCTGTCCTGACTTCCTTCTGTGGTGGACTGTGATGAGGAAGCACAAGCCAAATAAACCCTGCCCTTCCCAAGTTACTTCACTCATGCTGTTTCATCACAGCAACAGTAACACTAACCACTGATCTCACCTTGCTATATCCCTGTGCCTCTGTTTGTTGGATTTGCAAGCTGGGGGTGGGGTGGGGTGCAGTATGATGCTTATACTTCTGGATGATACACAAAGCGCTTACACTGACACAGCTACCACACTAAAGAATACTGGCAGATGTGGAATCCCCATAGCAACACTCCCCCGATCCCTGGATCCTGATGGGCCTTTGAGATTCCATTTGTTCTCTGACTCCTTCATGCTCCTTCTCTTGGCTTCAGGAGCTACATCCCTGGAGACAAATCCCAATTCTGTCCACAAATCTATAATTCAATTCGGACCACAGATGCCTCACATATACCACATTTATGAGAGTAATTCTCTCTCCACATATCTTTCTACATTAGTCCACACCACTAACAGATTCCTCACACAAAACAGAACCAGACTGAATTCCTCTCCTCCAGCTTAAGTCATTTCAACATATGACTCTTCTTCCGCTCCTCCTAAACAGTCTAAGTGAATTAGTGTGTCCCCAGTTCCCATACAGTTCTCACTCCATAGTTCAGGTATCCAGGTTGATCTGAAACTCACTTTGTAGACCAAGGTAACCTCAAGTTCATTGCCTCCATTCCCAGGGTTCAGGGATTATAAGCATGAGTCTACATGCTCAGCTTCTATTGTTTCATAAAATACTGTATTTCCTGCAGCCATGACAGCATGATCGACAGATAGCATGGTCAGTTTCCTGCGTTCTTCCTAAGCATCACAGGGTCTAAGCTCCTGTCCTTACTCAGGCAGGAAAGCCCTCCCTGTGGCCTGACTGAATCTGACTCCCCCACGGTTGGGTAAGGAAACTGTGACTACCTCATTGCACACATCTGCTCTTTTACTGCAACCTCAAAATATGTAAAGATTTCGCGCTCACTGGAAGTAGCTGGAAAAATGCATGGAATGATTGTGACACACGCTGGTAAGTTCATTCTGTAGGAGCAGTGATGTTGGTAAAAGAAAAACCCAAAACAAAACTGTGCACATCTCTGTATCACTTCACGTTGATTTTAGACTCCTGGGTATTGGCTTTGACCTTCATTTTGAACATGGACTAAAACTCTCAAACCTGTTTCTAGAATAGGGTGACAGCACACAAACCAGAACTTTTATGTACTGCCCTACCCTAAATACACACTGGACTCTGAGTGGTCAGGAAATGCCAACTACACACAGCCAGGATGTTAGAGCTAATGAAACCCCAACTAACTAAAAAGAAATACACATTATAATTTAAAGTGAAGAATAAAAACATGCTCCTAAAGTGAATTTGTTAAAACCTACAGGGAAGTAATAGCAGGTGTGATGGAGGGCTAGCACAACCATCTCAGGAATGTGCCATTTCCTTAGGTTTGCAACTTAGGAGTATAGACTGTTGAGCAGCAACATGGGGCACATTCATTTGCTTTTTCGACTTGTTTGCCAGCCTGGAGGCAGAGGATTTGTTACAGGACTTAGTAATAAAACATTTTGTCAGGATAGAACTTTTCTTGGATTACTTTAGACAGTAAACATTTTTAACTGTTAAGGGATTTTTAATGCAGGGATAAGGAAGTGAGCTCAGTCTGACTGTCCTGTAACCCTGGCCAAAATGATAACTGAAAACAGTCATAGAGGAAATTATGTCTGTATGGGGAGCAGTCTCCAAATACTGCCTTTATTTTTCGCTGCTGGAAATAAAATGATTGCCTTGCTCGATAGTGAGATTTTTCCATTTTAGAATAGATTGATCATGGAGGCTCAGCAGGACAACTGTATCCCATTGTGCCCCTGGAAATGTAATAAAGGATCAATCCACATCCCACGTTTTCAATCTTCTTGACTACTGCTCTGAGAGTCCCTAAAGAACCCCATTTCCTTTCCTCATTTTTAATATCACACAAGGGCATTTTCTTTGAGAAGCATTCTACGGTCTCTTTAATTCAGCATTATTTTTGCTTGTTGTATATAGTTATATACAATAAAATCACATATTGAACAATTGACTTTACAGCATCAAAAGTAATGATAGACAAAATTAAGAGGCAGTGAAGAAGTTCAATTCCCAAGAGGTCATTCAGTGAGGTACTTAGTATTTTACTAAATGAATTGACAGTCACATAGTTACTAAATTATTAAACAGACAAAATTAAGAAGCACCACACAAAGAAAATCTTCAAGTTGCTAAAGCAAATAGCATTTCTTTGATTCTTGACGGATTATGCATCTCTTGTATAAATATTTTTTTCTTATAACAAATATGACACATAAAATATATTTGAGAAGAGAGCAAACAAATAGTACATTTACTTCTTGTATTATTATTGTTGATTTTTAAAATCTTCTTGTGACAAGTGTAGAAAATTTCCAGGGAATTTTTGGTGGACTTTGGATGAATACAATATGAATTTCTTTTACATTCTAAATGTTATTGGCCAAATATGCTGACTATTTGCAAATTGATTGCACACCATTTCTATTCACAATTTATTAAACATTTTTATTGCCAAAAATTGGCTAACTATTTTGCTGAATTATTTTGCTCACTTAGTTTTCATACAATTGAAATGAGAGAAATTTATTGGCTTTGCTTTATAGAAAAAGAACTCAAGAGTAAAGTAATATGCCAAATAGGCGAATTAGTAAGGTTAAGATTCTGGCAAACAACCATGACTCCTTTCCATCATGCTCATGATGTAATGAGTTCCATGATGAGCTCATTCTAAAGATGATTAATAGGTGTGGCTCCAACTGGTTGATCAGCTTATTACAATTTAATTCAGCAAAATTGATTATTTATGTTGGCATATCAAAACTGACGTCAGGCACTCATTACATTCAACCCATGTCTTAGAGAAGGATCAATATTGTCAGAGACATGAAAGACATTTGAAACTGTGCCATGTAGGGATACTGCGAAAGTAATGAAAATTTCTATGACCCTTTGGTTTCCATAATTAATTTCCTTGCGTGGTCTATCCAGCATGTTTTCAGGCCAGTCCTTGACACCATTATATAAACATTTCAGTAACATTTCTGGGCCTGTAATATTTGAACAACTATGTCCCAATGATAAGTTATCTGGAATATTGTGTGTGTGTATGTGTGTGTGTGTGTGTATGTGTGTGTGTAATTAGTTTATTAATTTACAGGATCTATACTGATTGTTGGGAAACCCTGCTATTTAAATTTGAAGTCAGCCATGTCTGGATGGCTCCCCTGAGTTCAGTGCAAAATGGAAGACTCCCTTTACTAGGAGGGCTTATAAGGGTCCCTTGTTCACTGAAGAATGAAACCCCAGATTCAAATAGTATGCCAAAGCAAGGAGTATTTTATTCTGCAGAAATCCATTTCAAGATGGAAAGAGACAACCAAGTGAGCTCACAGGCCAGATTTAAAGAGGATTCCTGGGTAGATGACCTTTATCTTAATCCATCCCTAGGAGCATTCTATTACTGGGATGTGAGGGCTGGAAGCAGTCACTTGGGAGGTCTGGAAACTTGTTGACCTGATGTTCTTGTTTCAGCCCAGGTTGTTGGGCAGCTTCTAATGGCAGGATAGGTTCTGACTAGTTGCTTGAAACCTGGGTTTTGTTTTGTTTTGTTTTTTTCTAGTAACTGACAAACCTGGGCTTGCCCGAACTTGCCCAGTTCTTAGGCCTAGTTTCTAGAATGCCAATTTGAAGCTTGTCATGGAGTCAGCCTGTCTCAGGCTTCTTCTTCTCTGCCTTATTTAGGGCCCAATCCTCAAATGCTACCTGAGTAATGTCTTGTAATCCTTGGCAAAACTACAATTTCAACTTCCTGGAACATTTCTCCATGTATATGAGGTATCCCCACAACCTTAAACTTCAGCCAATGAAACTTCACCCTAAGAAGAACCCCTTTCCCACTTTTCAAGGTGTATATAGGTCCTTGTTCACCTGAATAAAGAAAAATCACAGGGTGTTTTGGTGACTATCCTTTAAGAGGGCTGTAACACTGAAGAGCTGTAACATTGAAATCTTCCACAGAGACCTCTTCCTCCCCGACTTCACTTCATACTTTCCCAATCTGGTATGTATGGGTTCCAAACACCTCAAGGGAAAAGGCAGATCAAAGAATTCAGCCCCACTTTATCCTTCCCCACTTGGTGTGCAGGGAAGAAGGAAGATAAAAGTACCACACTACATGAGTTTGCAAAACAAACACAAACAAAAAACTGAATATAGCCAACTTTTCTAGAAAACAACTTAGGTATCACTTGAGAAGCAGCTATGTTCTCAAGTGAAGATCTCAGCTATGACTCAGGTTGTGATCTCTCACAGGAGCCAGGTCTCCTGTGATGGTGCCAATCTCTCAGGATGTGATCTCTCACACCGAGTCTTTAAAAGAAAGGCATTGACTAATCAAATGAGCAGCTACTGTGAATATGATGTCAAGTCTCTGTAAAGCCCACTCAGTGAAATACTTGTTAAGGAACACATTAGCTCAGACATGAGCTGGGGGCATGTGCTCTAATTGGGATTGGTCATATTTATTTTATCTGTTGTACACCGTCTGCATTTGGTTCTCTGAAGGTCATTTTACACCAGAAAATGTCTAGCAAGGTGTTCCCAGAGACTCATGTGAGTCATATTGCTCAGAACACCACAGAGCTCCCAGGGTCTGCATAGCCTAAGGAAAAGAACAGTGCGAGAACATCATCAGGACCTGGTATTTGCAGAATTTGTTCCTCTGATTGACTCCAAGAAGCAGTCAAAGCACAGGGAACAGCTTGGAACCATTGTTTGACTGAATTTCGCAAATATAGTAAGAAATCTGTTGTTCTATGGGGATGGCATAGAGTCCCTGTCATTGGAATATATAGTCAAAGGAATGCAGGCCTCAGAAGGTCTGTGGTGACAACTGTGAGGACACAGAGCCTGAAAGAATTATGTCTCATTAAGCTCGGATAGCTGTTGATGGAGGAGACAAGTCTCCTGCTGGTGCCACTGGTGTTTCTGATCAAATCCTTCCCAGTAGAGCTCAGGGGCACTGACAGGAGAGCTTGAGTCCCCAATAGCCCAGTGTCACAGGGGAGGCAGGGTATTGAAATATGGCAATAGACAACCTGTAAGACATATGTTATTTTTCAGGATCTATGTGTTTAGAGATTTGGATCACTATATTTATGTTCTTAAAAGTGGGCTTGGGCACTGGAAAGGTGACCTAGTCATTAGGAACACTACGGCTCTTGTGGAGGACCTCTGTTCAGTTCTCAGCACAACATGGTGCCTTACAACTATTTGAAACCCCAGTTTCATGGGATGTGACACTTACTCTGGCTTAGGGGATCACCAAGCATGGACATTGCCTAGTCTGGATTTGATTCACCTGGTAGGCAAGGCAAGCCTTAAATTTGTAGTCTTCCTGCCTCAGAGTCCCAGGAGCAGCTGATAGCCCCCTGTGCTATGAAACAAGCACTTCAAATGTCTTCCTGTCACCCTTTGTCACGCTCTCATGATTTATCTAATGTTGTTTATGAAGAAGGTTTTTTTTCTAGTATCCAGTAAGGTTTCTTTCCTTTTTTTCTCCCTTCCTTCCTTCCATCCTTCCTTTTTTTCTTCCTTCTTTTATGTCCTGAGACAAGCTTTTTTATAGAACAGCCTAGACTTGTCTGGAATTCCTGACAAGGAATGCTAGGATTATAGCAATTCACCACCTGTACACCTCTTGGCAAATCTACTGATCATTTGGTACATAGTAGGCACTGTGTTCATCTCAATAAATATAGTGAAGATAAAAAGGCAAGTCTTTTAAAGCCAACAGAAGAGAAGACGTCAACCAAATAAACAATTTGCTGTTATAAATTGGGATGGGCGCAATGGCCCCACTAGGAAACATGATGTCACAATAGAATATGGCAAATGCTTGAGTCCAGGTGCTCTATGTAGCAAGCACCAAAACCTTACCTGAAAGAAAAGTAATGAAGGACAAGAGTAGTTAGGACAGTCAAATAATCAGAATGTAGCTCTACCCTCTAGTGAAGGAGGGATATGAAAGCTGGCTTGGTAAGTCTCCCAGGGAATATTGAAGACAGAAGTCATATACCAGAGGAGGAGCCAACTGTTTTCCAAGTGCCACTGTTGCTGAGAACATTCCTGGGCAAATACAATTTCATGAAGAGGTGTGTGGTGCTAAGGACTCTTTTTCAGTTAGAGATCCAGATGTACATCCTCTTGAAGGCCATACCACAAGGCCACACAGCTGATCAAAGCACATTCCTTAAGGCATGGGACTGAAGAAAGAGATCCCCTCATAGGGGAATTCAGATGAAGAGCTAGTGGAAATTCAAGTTTACAAGGTTTGAACTCTTTGAAATATCTTGAGATCTGCCTGAGCTTCACATGATTCCACAGGACAAGATAGGCCAACAGGAGGCTTCAGGTCACAGATACAATTAGGAATTTCTGGCTCCTAAGAAAGAGCCAGAACCTATGAAGGCATTACCCTCCAGGTCTCACAATATGCTCTTGTCTGATTGATAGCTCTCTACAAAGTACTCAGCTTATTATTATCTAATCTATAAAGTTGGGTCCATGCTATTTATTAACTGACACACATTACTGATAAATTGAATGAGCCTAAGTTAGGGGACGATGTTGCATTGATTCAGTTAGCATATCTTCTTTCTCCACCTGCTGTAATTTCAGTAGAATAGGGATAGGTTAATCACAAATAGAACTTTGTCCTCCTCTGGGTATGACAGTTATTTTTGAAACACCAGAAATAGTCAGTTAATATGAATCAAATTATCCATCTGGCTTTTTGATGCCCCTTGGTGTCTCATTCATTTCTGCAAATGTATTACTGCTGCATCCTGAGGGGAAGCTCATTACGTTCAGTGCCATGGTCCATGCAGTTTGTATTTGATGTCTGACTAGCTTCAGAATGATCACTTTTAAAATAATACTCGGTATTTTCAAAGTCAGAGCATAAGCTTCACAATTTCAAAATTCAGAGCCAGAAAGAGTGAATTAAACAAACGAAATCCAGAAAACTTTCATCGTTGTACTCCCATGTGTGGCTTACGTATACACAATTCTTTGTAACTTGGCTGAATATTTTACAGTGGAAGTAGGTTTAACTGCAGTGATTATCATGTATGATGGATGATAGCCATCTTGACACCTTTAACTTTTGGCACAAAGAATGAATTATAGTTCTGAAGGAGAAAAGTTCTTATGCTTTGAAGCTGTGGAATAATGAATGTAGTGACGGAATATTAAACTTCTGGTTGAACTGTGTAAGGAATTGGTCATATTTGCATCTTAAAGACCTCTAACTGCTCAAACTCTACAAGGAGTATCACTCCACTGATCACCTGTCTCAATGCCTCCTGCTTGACTAGTGTTAGTTTTATTCTAGATGAGACCACTGTAAGTCATATTACCTCTGTGCTTATTACACGTACACCCCTGCAGAGCTTCCTCAGCCTTTCAGGCTGCTTGGCATTTATCCTTCCAGTATCCTTTCTCTCCAGAATGCATGGTAAATGTACTGACCACCCACACACCTGGCTCCACGAATAAAACCGGTGGCTCCTGCAGTTCTCTACCTGGAACTCTGTTCCTTCCTTGTTGCTCAAACCCATGCTGCAGAGTAAGGTATGGCTGTCTTCCTTCAGAAGATGCCTTCTTTACTTCAACTCCTTTGCTTAGGCTTGGCTAAATACCAGCTCTTCTGTTCCATATTCAGACTTCCTAATTTTTTTTAGGGTAAAATTCACATACTAAAGCAATTTGTCTACTTAAACAGGAAGTTCAATCAATTTTGAGTCACAGATGACTAAAATCTCATTTCCAACATTTCCATCAACCAAACACCATGTCCACATGTTGTTCTTTTTCTCTTAGTTGCTCCAGGCCTGATGCATATTTGCAATACATGTATATGTATGTGCATGCATATGTATATGTATGTATGCATATGCATGTACATATACATCTTTATACATACATGGCATATACATGTCTATATATGACGAATACAGAAAATGTTCATGTATATGCAAATATATATTAGTAACCACGTGTAATGAATATAATATTTATATTGAGAAAGTACATTAAGTCATATATTGCATTGTCTATGGTGACTGGCTGTAGATGCATGCTGCAGATTTAATTAGTATTTCTTAGTGACTAATAGTTTAGAAGATCTTTATTTGTTAAATTATTGGCTATTTGGAAAATATCTAATTAGAATTTTGTCCAAATTTTAAAAACAGGTCAATTAGTTAAGCTAGTAAGTATTTACTAATAATTAGGAATAGATCTTATGAATATTTATAATTTCAAATAGTTTCTACCATTTTTTTGGAAATTTTCCCTTTTTTATTAGATATTTTCTTTATTTACATTTCAAATGTTATCCCTTTTCCTGGGAAAGGGAGTTAAATAGAGATTTCTCACCTGAGAAATAGTGAATGGCTGAGAAGCACCTAAAGAAATGTTCAACATCCTTAGTCATCAGGGAAATGCATGTCAAAACAAACCTGAGATTCCACCTCACACCAGTCAGAATGGCTAAGATCAAAAACTCAGGTGACAGCAGATGCTGGTGAGGATGTGGAGAAAGAGGAACACTTTTCCACTGCTGGTGGGATTGATTGCAAGCTGGTATAACCACGATGGAAATCAGTTTGGCTGTTTCTCAGGAAATTGGACATAGTATACCTGAGTACCCAGCTATTCCACTCCTGGACATATACCCAGAGGTGCTCCAACATGTAATAAGGACACATGCTCTACTCTGTTCATAGCAGCTTTATTTATAACAGCCAGAAGCTGGAAAGAACCCAGATACCCCTCAACAGTGAATGGATACAGAAAATGTGGCGCATTTACACGATGGAGTATTACTCAGCTATTAAAAACAATGACTTCATGAAATTCTTAGGCAAATGGATGAAACTAGAAAATATCATCCTGAGTGAGGTAACCCAATCACAGCAGAACACCATGGCATGCATTCACTGATAAGTGAAGCTCTTGGAATACCCAAGACACAATTCATAGACCAAATGAAGCTCAAGAAGTATGGATACTTTGGTCCTTCTTAGAATGGGGAACACAATACCCATGAGAGGAGATACTGAGACAAAGTATGGAACAGAAACTGAAGGAAAGATCATCCAGAGTCTGCCCCACCTAGGGACCCATCCCATATACAGTCACCAAAACCAGGCACTACTATAGATGCCAACAAGTGCTTGCTGACAGGAGTCTGAAATAGCTGTCTCCTGAGAGTCTCTGCCAGAGCCTGACAAACACAGATGAGTACACTCTCAGCCAACCATTGGACTGAGCACAAGGTCCCCCCAATGGAGGAGTTAGAGGAAGGACCCAAAGAGCTGAAGGACCTTGCAGCCCCAAAGGAGGAACAACAATATGAGACAACCAGTACCACCAGAGTTCCAGGGACTAAATCACCAACCAAAGAGTACACATGGGGTGACCCATGGCTCCAGTTGCAAATGTAGCAGAGGATGGCATTGTCGGACATCAAAGGAAGGAGAGGCCCTGGGTCCTGAGAAGGCTCGATACCCCAGTATAGGAGAATACCAGGACAATTAACTGGGAGTGCGTAGATTGGTGAGCAGGAGGAGGGAGGATGGGATATGGGGTTTTCATAGGGGAAACCAGGAAAGGGGATAACATTTGAAATGTAAATAAACAAAATATCTAATAAAAAAATAGTGTCATTCAAATGTTTTAAATTTTAATGAAATCCTATTTATCAAGGTTTTTTGTTTGTTTTTCTTTTCTTTCTTTTTTTTCTTTTAGTTATACACTTTTAAGTCCTGATGGTGAAGAATTATCTCTACATAGTAGGCCTTAGGTACTAATCATGCTTTGTTTCAAGTACTTATATCTAGTTCTTTGATCATTTTGACTTATTGTTGATTTGTGTAAGGGGTCAGGGAGTATATTCAATATCCTCAATACTGTTAAATGAATAATTATCTGTTTGCCCAATGATAACACACTCAAAGTTAATCTTAAGTTCAAGGTATTTTTATTGTTGTTTCATTAACCTGTACATAAACACACATGCGAGCGCACATATGCTCATGAGCATGCGCGCGCCCGCGCGCGCGCGCGCGCACACACACACACACACACACACAACACACACTGCTTTTGATCACTGCAAATTTATCAATGACTTGGCTGTGACTATCAGATCTCCAATTTTGTTTTTTCCAAAGCTGGTTTACTTACTTATGTTTGGGTCTTTACTCTTCCGTAATACCACCTAAGGTTTTGGAAGAGACCGTGATGCATAAGATCAGGATTGGTGGAAAGTGACATGAAAATAAGAGAAAAGTGGCATCTCCAGAAGGAGTCCTCTTTAATGAGAACAATGGAACGGCCATAGTCTCTCCAAAGACTGGAAACTATGTACATGTGGCATGGGGGTCTTGGAGTTTTTTAAATGGACAGATGTAGCTTTGAGAATCAGAGTCTGTCTGAAGGTCAGTAGGTGTAGTGTATAGGTAGCCCTGAAAGATGGGTGGTACCAGTGGGTTTGGTGTGTGGATCTGCTGAACACAAGCTTCCACAACTCCTATCAGTCAAGCCAACTAGTCTATCTAGAGTTCCTTAGCCCAACTGTGTAACTGCCCGCAGCTACTTCGAACTGGGTCCCTGGAAGAGAAGCTGGGGATAGATGGGGGGTGGCAAAAAGAACGGAGGCCAGGACAAACCAATGGCTGATCGAGGCCCAGAGTTTAATGGAGGTCTGACAAGTTAAGAGTTTGGGCAAGTCCCTTCCCCCAAACTCCAGGGTGTGTTCCAGGGAAGTCTGCCTGTTTGTTGGGCATTGGCTCAACTGCTCAGGCAGCTGGGTGGGTCACCTGCTTAATTCAGGAATTCATAGACTTGGAGGAACAATGAACTTCACCTTCACTTCTGATCCTGAACAGCACAGGAATCCCTGCTCAACAAAGGCTGGGAGAGGAAGTTCACCTTGACCAGTGTCAAGTTCCTACCATGTGGCAGGATACCCCAATATGGCTCTGTACACAACTCCCAGAACATATCAAACGAAGACTGGTAATGTATTCTTAATTGGCTACTACCTGAAGAAGAGGATGATGATGTCTATGGAGGGGAGTGGGGAGTGATAGGCTAGATTCCAAGGATCTAAAGGTTGTAGGCCACTTTGATTTCATGTAGAAGAAGGAGAGCTTCAATTTGATCAGTTGTTTGGGGACTGTGCAATTGGGTCATGCACTCAGAGAGAAAACTCTCAAAAATAATCATTAGAAAGCTAAAAATGGATGATTTTGTTAGCTAGTATAACTGAGAGATTGTTCAGGAAGATAGAAATGGAGGGAGATTATAATTGGGAGAGACAGAGAGGAGTCAGTGAAAGGAGATGGGTGTCCATATATAGGGTCTTCCATATGGGGTTGGGAAAGAAATTGTAATGTATCCAGAAGGACTGTAGGTATTTGGTAGGGCTGATTCAGGTCCAAATGGAAAAGATGCCTTGATAAATTGGAGAAGAGCAACAGCTTGTCATTTAGCCAGAGCTGCTCTATAGCATCTGAAAGTTCTTCTGGTGGATATCAGGAACAAGTGGAGCTGTTGTAGGGGAGAGACACTCAGATAGCTTATGAGGCACTCTTGCTTGGGTAAAGGGGGATTGTGGTTATTTTAATGGAGGTAGGTCCAGTAAACAGAACATCCAAAAGGACACACACACAAGTATGATGTTAAGAAAGATAGGAATGAGGAAGAAGAGGAGCCAAAGTAGGCAGGCCATACATAGAAGGAAGCATGCCATTGGATTTTTGTCTCTTTTCTTTGTCTTTGCATACCATCTCAAACCAGGATCATTTTTGGAGCAATAGTCACATCTAGACAACTTTAATTTTGGAGTACTACAACAGCCAAAGAATCAAGTTGGCCCAAAGAGATATTAATTTCTTTAAGGTTTCCAATTATGCAAAGATGCCTTCAGTCCAGTTGTTTAGCATTGAATCCTAGAATGCCAGGGAGAGATAAATAGCTCATGGCCCTTTATTCGCCCTTCCAGGGATCATCTAAACTACTTTAAAGAGTTTTGAGGTGGGGAGGCGGCGGCAGCGGCGGCAGTGCAGCAGTGGCTGGTCCAGCTGAAGGGCCATCAGCAGTGGAAGCAAGGCAACACAGGGTCCAGTTAGGCCCTGTGCCCACGACCACTGACCTTCGCTGACCAGCCGGGCTGCAAGCAGCTGCGGTTTTGCGGCGCCTTTCGCTGCACAGAAGCCACTTCAGAACTCGGCCTCCTGCCAGTCAGGAGAGGCTCACCTCCATCTTGGTTTCGGACTCCAGAGAGATCGGACAGACTGAGATCAGCCTGGCTGGCGGCACCACATCTCCAGGTCCTGCAAGAGGCTAGAGGGGCTTCCAGGCGGCCAGCTGGGAGAAGTCGGTGTGCTCCGGTGAATCCAGTGGGCCCCAGCGGGAGCCTTCGGGTGCCTGCTTCGGGATCCGAACAGCCTGGGCAGCAGCACCCTGTCTACAGGCAGTGCAGGAGGTAAGCTGTGCACCAGAGGCCAACTGGGAAAGGGCAGCTTGCACTGGTGAGTCCAGCACTGGCAAGACAAACTAACACCAGTGAGAACTAGATGGCAAAAGGCAAACGCAGGAACGTCACTAACAGAAATCAAGGCAATATGGCAACATCTGAACCCAATCCTCCTCTACCAACATGTCCTGGATACCCCATCACACCAGTAAAACAAGATTTGGATTTAAAATTACTGGTCATGATGCTGGTACAGGAACACATGAAGGACATACTTAAAGAAATTCAGGAGAAAATGGATCAAAAGTTAGAAGCCCTTGCAAGGGAAACACAAAAATCATTGAAAGAAATCCAGGAGAATACAAAAGCCAACAATGAGGAAACGCAAAAAACACTTAAAGAAATACAGGAGAACTTTGGTCAACAGGCTGAGGTCATGAAAGGAGGAAACACAAAAATCTCTTAAAGAATTACAGGAAAGCACAAACAAGCAAGTGAAGGAGCTAAGCAAAAACATCCAGGATCTAAAATCAGAAGTAGAAACAACTAAGAAAACTCAAAGGGAGACAACTTTGGAGATAGAAAGCCTTGGTAAGAAATCAGGGGACAGAGATGCAAATATCAACAACAGAATACAAGAGATAGAAGAAAGAATCTCAGATGCTGAAGATTCCATAGAAACCATGGACTCAACAGTTAAAGAAAATGCAAAATGCAAAAATCTTGTAACCCAAAATATCCAGGAAATCCAGGACACAATGAGAAGACCAAACCTAAGGATTATAAGCATAGATGAGAGTGAAGATTTACAACTTAAAGGGCCAGCAAATATCTTCAATAAAATTATGGAAGAAAACTTCCCTACCCTAAAGAGAGAGATGCCCATGA
Organism: Apodemus sylvaticus; assembly: GCF_947179515.1. Classification (NCBI taxonomy): domain Eukaryota; kingdom Metazoa; phylum Chordata; class Mammalia; order Rodentia; family Muridae; genus Apodemus; species Apodemus sylvaticus. The sequence goes on along the minus strand of NC_067474.1, from coordinate 18,831,600 downwards.
ATATACAAGAAGCCTACAGAACTCCAAACAGACTGGACCAGAACAGAAATACTTCACGTCACATAATAATCAAAACACCAAATGTTCTAAACAAAGAAAGAATATTAAAGGCAGTAAGAGAAAAAGGCCAAGTAACATATAAAGGAAGACCTATCAGAATCACAGCAGATTTTTCACCTGAGACTATGAAGGCTAGAAGGTCCTGGGCAGATCTCATGCAGACTCTAAGAGAACACAAATGCCAGCCAAAACTACTATATCTAGCAAAACTCTCAATCACCGTAGATGGAGAAACTAAGATATTTCATGACAAAACCAAGTTTACCCAATATCTATCCACAAACCCAGCCCTACAAAGGATAATAGGAGGAAAACACCAATACAAGGAGGGAAACTTCACCCTGGAAAAAGCAAGATAGTAACCTTTCATCAAACGCAAAAGAAGTTAACCAATCAAATTTAAAAAATAAGGTCAAAAATGATAGGAAGTAACAATCACTATTCCTTAATATCTCTTAACATCAATGGACTTAATGCCCCAATAAAAGGACATAGACTAACTGACTGGATACGTAAACAGGACCCTACATTTTGCTGCTTACAGGAAACACACCTCAGGGTCAAAGACAAACACTACCTTAGAGTAAAAGGCTGGAAGACAATTTTATAAGCAAATGGTCTCAGGAAACAAGCTGGAGTAGCTATTTTAATATCAGATAAAATTGACTTTCAAACCAAAGATATCAAAAGAGACTCTGAGGGACACTTCTTGCTGGTCAAAGGAAAAATACAACAAGAAGAACTCTCAATCCTGAACATCTATGCTCCAAATGCAAGGGCACCTTCTTTCGTAAAAGAAACTTTATTAAAACTCAAAGCACACATTGCACCTAACACAATAATTGTGGGTGATTTCAACACTGCACTTTCCTCAATGGACCGATCAGGAAAACAGAAACTAAACAGGGACACAATGAAACTAATTGAAGCTTTGGACCAATTAGATTTAACAGATATATATATATATATATATATATATATATATATATGTATGTATATATAACATTCTATCCTAAAACAAAAGAATATACCTTTTTCTCAGCACCTCATGGTACCTTCTCCAAAATCGACCATAAAACTGCCCACAAGACAGACCTCAACAAATATAAGAAGATCGAACTAATCCCATGCCCCCTATCAGATCACTATGGAGTAAAAGTGGTCTTCAAAAGCAACAAAAACAACAGAAAACCCACATACACGTGGATACTGAACAATATTCTACTCAATGATACCTTGGCCAAGGAAGAAATAAAGAAAGAAATTAAAGACTTTTTAGAACACAATGAAAATGAAGACACAACATACCCAAACCTATGGGACACAATGAAAGCGGTGCTAAGAGGAAAACTCATAGCCCTGCGTGCATCCAAAAAGAAAATGGAGAGATCATACATTACCAGCTTAATGACACACCTGAAAGCCCTGGAACAAAAAGAAGCTATTTCACCCAGGAGAAGTAGAAGACAGGAAATCATCAAACTCAGGGCCGAAATCCATCAAGTAGAAACAAAGAGAACCATACAAAAAATCAACAAAACCAGGAGCTGGTTCTTTGAGAAAATCAACAAGATAGATAAACCCTTAGCCAGACTGACCAAAGGGCACAGGGAAAGTATCCAAATTAACAAACTTAGAAATGAAAAGGGAGATATAACAACGGAAATTGAGGAAATCCAAAAAATCATCAGATCCTACTACAATAGACTGTACTCAACACAACTGGAGAATCTGGAGGAAATGGACAATTTCCTTGATAGATACCAAATATCAAAATTAAATCAGGACCAACTAGACCATCTAAACAGTCCCATAATGCCTAAAGAAATAGTAGGAGTCATAGAAAGTCTTCCAACCAAAAAAAGCACAGGACCACATGGTTTCAGTGCAGAATTCTATCAGACCTTCAAAGAAGAGTTAACACCAATACTCTTCAAACTATTCCACAAAATAGAAACAGAAGAAACACTACCCAATTCCTTCTATGAAGCCACAATTACACTGATACCAAAGCCACACAAAGATCCAACAAAGAAAGAGAACTTCAGACCAATTTCCCTTATGAACATCGATGCAAAAATACTCAATAAAATTCTTGCCAACCGAATCCAAGAACATATCAAAACGATCATCCACCATGATCAAGTAGGCTTTATCCCGGGAATGCAGGGTTGGTTCAATATACAGAAATCCATCAATGCAATCCACTACATAAACAAACTCAAAGAACAAAACCACATGGTCATTTCATTGGATGCTGAAAAAGCATTTGACAAAATTCAGCATCCTTTCATGCTTAAAGTCTTGGAGAGAACAGGAATTCAAGGCCCATACCTAAACATAGTAAAAGCAATATACAGCAAACCGGTAGCCAGCATCAAACTAAATGGAGAGAAACTTGAAGCAATCCCACTGAAATCAGGGACCAGACAAGGCTGCCCCCTTTCTCCTTATCTTTTCAATATTGTACTTGAGGTACTAGCTCGGGCAATTTGACAACATAAGGAGGTCAAAGGGATACAAATTGGAAAGGAAGAAGTCAAACTATCATTATTTGCAGACGACATGATTGTCTACCTAAGTGACTCAAAAAACTCCACTAGAGAGCTCCTACAGCTGATAAACAACTTCAGCAAAGTGTCAGGTTGTAAAATCAACACAAGCAAATCAGTGGCCTTCCTATACTCAAAGGATAAGCAGGCTGAGAAAGAAATTAGGGAAATGACCCCCTTCACAATAGCCACAAACAGTATAAAGTATCTTGGGGTGACTCTTACCAAACATGTGAAAGATCTGTATGACAAGAACTTCAAGACTCTGAAGAAGGAAATGATAGAAGACCTCAAAAAATGGGAAAACCTCCCATGCTCATGGATCGGTAGAATGAATATAGCTAAAATGGCCATTTTGCCAAAAGCAATATACAGATTCAATGCAATACCCATCAAAATCCCAACTCAATTCTTCACAGAGTTAGAAAGAGCAATTATCAAATTCATCTGGAACAACAAAAAACCCAGGATAGCTAAAACTATTCTCAGCAACAAAGGAAAATCTGGGGGAATCAGTATCCCTGACCTCAAGCAATACTACAGAGCAATAGTGTTAAAAACTGCATGGTATTGGTACAGTGACAGGCAGGAGGATCAATGGAACAGGATTGAAGATCCAGAAATGAACCCACACACCTATGGCCACTTGATCCTCGACAAAGAGGCTGAAAACATCTAATGGAAAAAAGATAGCCTTTTCAACAAATGGTGCTGGTTCAACTGGAGGTCAGCATGCAGAAGAATGCGAATTGATCCATCCTTGTCTCCTTGTACTAAGCTCAAATCCAAATGGATCAAGGACCTCCACATAAAGCCAGACACCCTGAAGCTAATAGAAAAGAAACTGGGTAAGACCCTTGAGGACATCGGTACAGGGAAAAAGTTTCTGAACAGAACACCAATAGTGTATGCTCTAAGATCAAGAATTGACAAATGGGACCTCATAAAATTACAAAGTTTCTGTAAGGCAAAGGACACCATCAAGAGGACAAATCAGCAACCAACAAATTGGGAAAAGATCTTCACCAATCCTACATCAGATAGAGGGCTAATATCCAATATATATAAAGAACTCAAGAAGTTAGACTCCAGAAAACCGAACAACCCTATTAAAAAATTGGGTACATTGTTAAACAAAGAATTCTCACCTGAAGAACTTTGGATGGCAGAGAAGCATCTTAAAAAATGCTCAACTTCATTAGTCATTAAGGAAATGCAAATCAAAACAACCCTAAGATTTCATCTTACACCAGTCAGAATGGCTAAGATTAAAAATTCAGGAGACAGCAGGCATTGGAGAGGGTGTGGAGAAAGAGGAACACTCCTCCACTGCTGGTGGGGTTGCAAATTGGTACAACCACTCTGGAAAGCAGTCTGGCAGTTCCTCAGAAAACTGGGCACCTCACTTCCAGAAGATCCTGCTATACCACTCCTGGGCATATACCCAGAGGATTCCCCACCATGTAATAAGGATACATGCTCTACTATGTTCATAGCAGCCCTATTTATAATTGCCAGATGCTGGAAAGAACCCAGGTATCCCTCAACAGAAGAGTGGATGCAAAAAATGTGGTATATCTACACAATGGAGTACTATTCAGCCATTAGAAACAATGAATTCATGAAATTCTTAGGCAAATCGATGGAGCTAGAGAACATCATACTAAGTGAGGTAACCCAGACTCAAAAGGTGAATCATGGTATGCACTCACTAATAAGTGGATATTAACCTAGAAAACTGGAATACCCAAAACATAATCCACACATCAAATGAGGTACAAGAAGAAAGGAGGAGTGGCCCCTGGTTCTGGAAAGACTCAGTGAAGCAGTATTTGGCAAAACCAGAACGGGGAAGTGGGAAGGGGTGGGTGGGAGGACAGGGGAAGAGAAGTGGGCTTATGGGACTTTCGGGGAGTGGGGGGCTAGAAAAGGGGAAATCATTTGAAATGTAAATAAAAAATATATCGAATAAAAAAATATTTATTAAAAAAAAAGAGTTTTGGAGTGTAGATCTTTCTAAGGTGCTTCAAGGTGTCAAGCAGCATAGTGTAGAAAGGGCATTATATAAAATGCCCCAGAGAAGCATCCCTCTAAGAGGTCACAATCAAAGTTAAAAGATGTAAAGCATTTAAATCACGCAAAAGTTTAGAATTGAGTGGGTTCACCATAGCTTTCTTGAACAAGAGTACAGTTTACATTCTACAATGGCCGAACATTTCTATAGATAGCCCACAGTCCCTTGGGACCTCATGACATTGGAAGGCCAAGGAACAATAGTCTCCCCTTCAGTGCCTCTGAACATTAGCCTCCAAGTATGGTTATTAAACACTCAGAAGATCAGTTATACCAGTAATTTTAACAACTGTATAATAGTTTAATAGCCTAATATTTCAAAATAAAACTTGATTTAACCTACATTTTAGTCAAGTATTGTAAGTGTTCATCTCAGACCTTAGAAAATTTAATATTATATATGCTATCTCTAAGTATCTTCTACGTACCTTAAATAACTTACTCAGGCTTCACAACCTTCAAAAACTTTCTAATTGTTTCTGTTCCATTCTGGAAACATTCATCAATCTTAATTTTCATAAATAAGTCTTTCCTTACTAAAACTATTTGCATATTTAAATATGTAGAACTTTTTTCTTACTACATGAGACTCAGTAGCATTAACAAATAAATTTATGTTCTCCCTGGTGAATTTTCTCTCTGGGAAATAGTGACCAAGCAATTTCTATACCTTCTTTCTAAGGTCCCAATGAGAACTAAAGAAGTATTTTATTATGGATTTCCCTCTGGAACAAATTATTTCCTTGCTCCCTTACAGAGAATTAGTAAGGAGCTACTCCTGACCCAGAAACAGTCACAATGAAAAGTCTATACTCAGTAGATATGAGGGCATTTTGTACTCACATAGATGGCTTTTTTTTTTAAAGTTAGCATGATTGCTATTCATCTACTTTCTTCTGAAGGAGTAGGAACATTTACCAAGACCCATGGAAGTCATTTTAGACTGGCACAATGGAAGCTGTGAAGATGGCAGTCCTGTAACATACAAGATAGACAAAAGCACTATATTGACTCTTGAAATACCAATTTATTTATTTGTTTTATTTATATGCTTTTAAGGAGACTTGAGTGGAAATATATACATATTATATTATAGCCTTATATTTAAAAATAAACCATATATATTTGTTATATAAAATTAATTGATATACTAAATTAATATATATTAAACAATATATAAGTTAGTATATAGTATTAATAAATGGAACCTCATTAAACAGAAAAGGTTCTGTATAGCAAAAGAAACCACCATCATTCAGACAAAAAGGTAATTGGGAAAAGATTTTTACCAAGTACATATTGAATAGAGGGTTAATACTTTAAAATGCCCATGAATATAAAAAATAACAATTTAAAAATGAGGTCTGAATCTAAGCAGTGAATTTTCAAACACATAAATTGCTGAAAAGAACTTAAAAAATGTTCAACATCCTTAGTCATGAGGAAAATGCAAATTAAAACTACTTTGAGATTTCACTAGTTAGAATGTCCAAGGTCAATAAGACAAGTAATAGTTCATGCTAGAGAGGATTTGGAGTAACAGGAACACTTATATGTTGTTGGTGGAAGTTCAGATTTGTATAGCCAGTATGCAAACAAGTGTAATGGTTCCTCAGGAATCTAGAAAACAATTCAGCACAAGATTCAGCTACACCATTCTTGGCCATATACCGAAAGGACACTACATCCAATTACACTTGCTCAAACATGTTCATCATATATCATAACAGACCAAAATTATCAAATTCACAGGTAGACAGATGAAACTAGAAAAACAATAACCTGAGTGATGTAACCCAGACCCCCTAAAGACAAATATTTAATATTTTCCCTTCCATTTAGGTGTTAGCTTTTAAAGTTTCAATATGTGTGTTGTGGTCTGAATAACTACAGAGGTTAGTTAGCTAGTAAGGAACTGGGATGAGGGAGGGAGGGGACAGAGGAAGGAAGGAAAGAAGGAAGAGTACAATTAGAATGTTATGGAAAGAAAATGTGGAACTTAGAAAGATTAAATGTGGAGAGAAGGAAAAGCAGTAAAGAAGAAAAATTAGGTAGGGAGGGACAACTAACACTAAACAATTTTAATGGTGATATGAAAACCTACAACTGTAGAAGCGTCTTCAAATGTATATGTATCTGAAAGACATCTAAATGGAGTCACCAAATAACAGGGGAGTCCACGCTCCAAATAGACATTTTTGCTAACAAATGAAACTGACAGTTCCAGAGATGGATGATATCTAAGTGAGTTGTTGGTCAAAGGGGCCCAAGGGAAATGCCCAAACAATTCAGGCTATTGGCTAATTAAAAGATGCTTGCATCCTCCAACCAGATACACACACATACGAGAGAGAGAGAGAGAGAGAGAGAGAGAGAGAGAGAAATGAAATTTGATTTAATTGATTTTAAGGATAGAAGGGAGTATAATGATAATTGATTAAGAGATTTTAAGTATACATGGAATAAAGAAATCCAGTCCTTTGATATCAAATATTAGACACAAATGCACACACATAGAAAGAGATTGAGTGAAATATTGCTTTGCCTGATATGTTTCCTGAGAAGCCCTGTCTTACAAATGTCTTACAAATATAGAAGCAGATGCTCACAGCCAACCATTGGACTGAGCGTAGGGTACCGAATGGAGGAGTTAGAGAAAGGACTAAAGGAGCTGAAGGGGTTTGCAGCATCATAGGAAGAACAACAATGTCAACCAACCAGAACCCCCAGAGTTCCCAGGGACTAAGCCATCAACCAAGGGGTACACATGGCTCCAGCTGCACTTGTAACAGAGGATTGCCTTGTCAGGAATCACTGGGAAGAGAGGTCCTTGGTCCTATGAAGGCTAAATAGATGCCCCAATGTAGTGGAGTCAAGGGTGAGGAGGTGGGAGTGGGGTGAATGAAGGAACACCCTCATAGATACAGAGGGCGGGAGGATGGGATAGGGGTTTTCTGGGAGGGAGAAACTGGGAAAGGGGATAACATTTGAAATGTAAATAAAGAATATATTCAATAAAAAAGTATTGAGCACAAAAATGTTAAAAATAAAAAAAAAGAAAAGAAAATTTGTAAAAGGCAAATATTGGGATTTTTTTTTTTGAATGTGGTCTACACAGAAACTCCAGGATTGTTCAGCTTGGTATGACAAATTTAGATCCTGGAAATAGGCTTATACAGTAAGTAAAGGGGAACTTAATTAAAGTTAAACACATAGATGAATAAAAAAAAATGAGGCTTTTGATCTTAAATTATAGGTCAAAAATCAGGAGATAAGTGGGAAATCCTTATTGCAGACAGATAATAGAAACTTTGTTAATTCAAGTTACATAAAGAGAAAGGAGACATATTTACCCACAGAGATATAATCTCCATAGACGGGAGAATTTAAGTATATAGATGAATAAATAACTAAGGCCTTTAATGATTTCCTGTTACTGGACCAAGAATATTCTATTTTGGGAGAGAGGCTCTGTATTTCCATAGGCAGGAAAGGAGAAACAGTTTGGACCCCTTTCAGAATGATATCAATCAGATATGACAGGAGAAGACCCCCCTGAAGATCTTGGCTACAGAAAAAAAAAATGAAAAAAGTCGAACAGGACAGGTTACTTGATTTGATGATTCCTCGACATGGGAACAGCCTTATAACTGATGTAGACATAAAAGTGTCTCTAAATTTTAGCCAAAATTTTAGCTAAAATTAGACAATAAATCTTGTTGGCTGTAGAATCCTTAAGATTCACCATGCCATCCTTCACATGGTATGAAGATTTATTACAATTGGTTACTGATCAATTTAACTCATAAAAGGACAGTTGTCTTTCACCTGCTCAAACAAGGAGCAAAAATTCATCCTTAACTGATCTGTGTACCTTACATAATCCATACAAATATTTAATAGTACTAAAATTTTGGTTGTGAGATTCATATATTACAGAATTTACACCTCTGACAAGATTTATCTGTGGAGATGCTGAAATGATTTGCTGTTCTAGCTCCCTACTCCCAGATGCTGTCCAGAAACTTGCTTCCAGAACAGCTTCAGAAATTGCTGCTGATTCCTGATGGTCTCAGCTCATCTAGCCTTTCAGACAGACCCAGTCACAACTTCAGTCAACCCTTGAACTTTCCAAGTATACAGAGACTAGATAAGATACTAAAGCTAGCTTTCTTAAATCTAAGAAGATTTTCTAATTTTCCTATCCCTCCCCACCTCTTTAAAAATTTTTGTTGCCCCTATTCACCAGAAAGAAGTTTTGTAGAGTTGTCATCCTGATCCCTTGGGTTTGGGTCTCTGGTTATGGTTATTTTATAAGTAATAGATAGGTTGTCATTTTAAGGGATGATTTAATTTTAACGTCATAATCTTGGATATGGAGGAAATAAATAGAATGCATGACAAAATTTATTCTTAAAAAAGCATTATGTAGCCATAATCTTACATTAATAGAAATCTATATAATTCATAAAATTGAAGTTAAAATTTCTTACACTGGTACAGAATTTATATTGATACAGATTTAAGGTTTTCAGTGGTTTAAGTTTCTATAATGATACAAAATTTGAGATTAATATTGTTACCCTTAGATAGGCATTGTGCCTATACAACACATTTGTGCCTCCATATAGAGTTGTTCTGATTATGGCAATATAATTGTCCCAGTCCTTTTATAGTTGCTATTACAAAGTGTTTAGAATGATTAAGTGGCAAAGTTAAGGGACAGATAGTAAACTCATGGTTATATTAGATTCTGATTTAATGATAATAAAATGTCTTCAATATCATTCAAACAGAAATAACTAACAGTAGTTAAGGTTTAACAATTCAGATATACTTATAGATACTTTAGATAGTCTTCCAAAACATCAGAACCACAGATTATGACATTAAATGCTATTTCACTACTAAAGATTATTTGACTACAAGACATGTCTGTCAGCATCCCTTCACAGTTCAAAGAAGAAATTGAGCATCAAAACCTCTATATGGAGTCACTCTGGTTATGCCAAAGTAGTGACCAGACAAAAACTGTCCTATCCATCTACCAACAAAAAATACTCTCAAGGAAAAGACATACGATGCTGGATAGATGACAGCTTAGTTTTTCCAAAACAATATGAGCTAGTCCTTCATAGTTCCTGCTTCATTTAAGGTCTATCAGATAATACTGGGCAAGAAGGCTGAAGACAGATACTCCAATGTTTTTAAGAATAGGGGACTGTTCAAGTAGTCAGCTGTCTCTACAATTTGTTTAAGTTTTGGAAACTGTATTTGTGTTTCCTATCTATTCAGGTAATATTTAATTTGTTTTCAGGTTGAAGACTAATAATAGTCTTCAAACTTAAGTCGTTTAATATTGAAAAAGAAGAAATAGATTTGAAAGGATGGTTTTCAGATGGTAATATAAGTTAAAATCAAAATATAATCCAGGTATAAAATTATAAACTCTAAGTTAGGATGAATGGTAGAGTACTTTATTTAACTGACAAATATTATGGACTGGGTATTAATTGAATAACATAATTTATAATTTGCATAATTTTTATGGTTATGCTCAATTTATGACTGAGAGAAGAGCCTTTTATATTAGACAAAAAATATGAGATGTTGGCAATTGGTTCTAATGCTTTGTCTTAATTCTGCTCCCCAAATCACATGGGAATCTACATGTATAGACGCTGAGTGTCCCTGACCCCAGTTGGTTTTTGATTAATCAATAAAGAGCCAATAACCAATGGCGAAAGAGGAAAAAACACAGGATTTGTAGACTTCCTGGGCAAGAAACACAGAGGGAGAAGAAGGGGCCCATCATGAGAGAGATGTAGAATGGACCACACCATGAAGGAGAAGCAAAAAGTCAGACTTAAGAGGCTACCAACATGTAAGCATCCAGGGAAGTGGCCCCAGGGACCACTCCCTCAATTGGGTCTGAAGTAGCAGAAATGAAATATAGGTTTTAAAAGGTGTTAACTCAGGAGTATCAGGGGGGAAGGTGGGTAAGCCACATGGAGTTAGGGAGAAGCCCAGCAATTGAGCTAGTAAGGCATATTGAAATTAACACTATATATGTATGTCTTTCATTCATGGATCTAGAGATTTTTAGAGGTATAGAACACACATGACCCACCATGAACTCATAGCAGATTGACAAGTTTACAGCTACAGTCAAAAATGTCCAAGGGAAATGCCCAAACAACTCTGGCTACTGGCTGATTTGTATAGTAGAATGTTATCAGGAGTTGTTGTATTGTTTTATTATTTTAACAAAGGACTAGTGTCGGTTTTACTCTAGGCCTGTGGCCTTTCTAGTCTCATGTTCTTGCCTACACAAGCATGTCAGGTATTGGTTCCATCTCGTGGAATAGGCCTTAAATCCAATTAGAGAGTGGCTGGTTATTCCCATAATATGTGTGCCACTGTTGAATCAGCATAGCATTCCAGCAGGTCAGAATTATAGATAGAAGGATTTGCAGTTGGGTGGTGGTTACCTTTCTTCTCTGGTAGCATGAAGAGTTCCTGCCAGTACCATAAACAGTTTCTCCAGTGCAAAAAATCACTGGAAACCTTAACTACACTTAATGCCCAGTCATAGATGACCAGCATAAATTCAATGGTATTTTTGTAGATATTTTATCTCACATTGTTTTATTGGGGCATTTTTTATCTTATTGGTCTTTGATTTAAAGTCTGTTTTTTCTTTATTTTGTGGTCTTATGATGTGTGTGTGTGTGTGTGTGTGTGTGTGTGTGTGTGTGTGCAGACGCATGTGTGTTTCTTGTGCTTTCAAAAATTTGATTCCTAAAGAGAGCAAAAAACAAAGGCAGTGTTAAATAGGTGGAGATGTGGGGAGGATTTAAGAGGAGAGGGAGGAAGAGAGACCATGATCAGAATATATTATATGAAAAAATTTTCAATAAAAAATATTCTGTAGAAATTCTTAAAATGCATATATGTATATATGTATATTACATATCCAAAAGCATAGAGCTATTCTTCTCTAAATGGAGGTTAATTGTCTAATAGGAAAAAAACATATTCTGGAGTAGGGATAATCAACTCTTAAAGTTAATTTATACCTTCAAGCAATAGGGTATGTTGTAGACCATGTTTCAGAGCCACAATTAGAATAAGGATCAAGGAGATACATTTTGAAGGGAACTGTATGATTAGGTATATCTTGTCCTTAAAGGAAGATTTTAAAATTTTAAGTTTAAAAACCTTTGTTAGTTGTTCCTGTTGAGATCTGTGAAACTCAGAGTGTTAGCTCTCTTTGTTAGAATCCCAGTGTTAGGAGGCTTATGGCCAGGAATACTTTTTAAGTTCTCTTTAGAAGCTAGTAAATGCATCGTGTAAAACTGTATTAAAATTAAAACAAAACAATTTACAAAATAAATACCTTGTAGATCTGATATTTTTTCTTTAGTCTACTATTAAAAAGGTATTATGGTGATTCCCCACAGGACTCAATCTTTATGTCTGAGTCCAATTTGTTCCACATGGTAACATTCACTAAGCTGGTAGCAAAGTCCCATAGTTGCTTCCATGTTGATAAGGTCCTCAAGCCAATATGGCAGCAAACCATGTGGTTGTTTTCAGCTCAGTTTGACCTCAGTCCCATGGAAAAATGAGCCCAACACCCATGTGCCACAAGTCCACATGGAATCTATGATTTTGAAGATCAAATGTGAATAGTTACATCCTTTTCTTTACAATCTCACTGTAGTTACATAGTTGATTGTGTATATATGTGGAGATGGGGCCTACGGCCTAGGCAGGTAAACCCATAATGGTGAAATATATGAAGGAATTTCACCATCTCGGCTCCAGGAAGCTGCTTGAGTAGCTAGAATGACAACTTGAGGTTTCTCTCAGAGTTGCAGAAGTGATAAGAAAATGATATGAAGACTCTTTGAGCAATAATGTCCCAAGGAATGTTATCAGTTCAATCCTAGTATGGAGCTCCAGTGTGGGGCTCTGGGTCTGGGCTGATGTGTTCTCCTTCTTTTATTCACAGAGGCAGGGACCCAGCCCAACTCAGGACAGGGGCCTGGAGGACAAATGAGCCTGGAGTGGGAAGGCCAGTCACATCCACAGCCAGTGTCTCAGCTTAAACCACACAGGACGTTTTGATAACATGACTGAATAGGCTCTGTTTTTGGTAGGGAGGGGCCTTTTCAGCTAAATTATCATCTTAGAGAGAGTTTAGGTAATTAGGTTTAGAAGTGTGAGCCAATGAAACCTGAAGTGCAGAAATGGAAAATAAAACAGAACATATAAGTGAAGATCAAAATTCAACTTGAAGGCGTATTATAGAAGTTTTATCATTGTATCTAGTGAAGTCATCTACATAGGAGAGGGTTTAGAAGTTAAAAGGTGCCTACTTGTTTTGGGAACTCGATCTGAGCAGAGAGCCACATAAGAATGGGTGTTACAAGGTCAGCGAAATCTAACATTTTCAGGTTTAACCATGTGAGCCAACTGAGTGAAAACCATCACTGGTGGAAGGAGAGAGAGAGGGACGCTATAGTCACTTCCCAAGTGATCATCTGGGTTGGGCAGTGGCCTGAGGAGGAGGAGGAGTGAGACTGATCTGCAGAAGAGGGCTTCCCCTGCTGGCGGAAGTTAGGTAGCAAAAGCCAAGTGCAGAAGTCAGAGAACAACCAGAGTTCTGAAGGAAGCCTATGCCAGAAGTTTCGCTGTCACCCACCCCTCCAGTGAGTTTGTGCTGAATGTGGTCTAGTAAATACATGATAAAGGGCTTCTGCTCTGGAAGTTAGAATACTAAAGGTAAGAGAGAGAGAGAGAGAGAGAGAGAGAGAGAGAGAGAGAGAGAGAGAGAGAGAGAGAGAGAGAGAGAGAGCCACATAAGAAGAGAGAGACAGAGACAGAGACAGAGACAGAGAGAGACAAAGGGACAGAGAGACAGAGAGACAGAGACAGAGAGATTAAAAAAAATCAAACAATCAAAACCCACCACTAACAATAAAATGAACAAGTTTCAAATCACAACTTGTGGCCATTAAGCCCCAGTAACCTTGCCTAGCAGCAGGCCTCGCAGGGTGATGAGCAGGGGAAGAGAACAGATGTACTCCAGAAAAAGCTGGACTGTGGTACCACAAAACTCCTTTCAAGTTTTGGCACCAAATTTAGATTGGGAATGATAGATGCCACGAAGGAATAAAAGAAAGACAGGCATATCCAGAAGCAGCAGTGTCTGTCATAAGAGCAGCTGGAGGACTAGAATAGGAGTGGGCCAGAGGCATTGGGATCTTGGGGTTTTATAGGACTGAAGGTGGGGAACTTCGGTGATGGAAGAGTTCATCTGCACGCCACTTTCCCTCAAGTCTGGAAGTAGTGGGTACCAGCAGGTTGGCTGTGTGACTCTCCGATCAGATGCTTCCACGGGTGCTTTTAGTCAAGCCACCTTTACTGTCCGGAGTTTCTCAGTCCATCTAAAATTTTAGGTCCTTACCACTTAGTTGATCAATATTAACCCAACCTTGTTCATCAAGTGTGGAATATCCTACCAATGATCTTTGTACTTTAAATTTAAACAATATTTTCTCCTTTACAGAGTATAAATTTCAAAATATGCAAAGTGTATTCATGACATTTTCTTAACTGTTATAGTGTTGTAAATGGGGTTATAATTTGGATGTTTTAAATCACCATCCTATGGTCTTGAAAAACAATGGGTTTAAAATTTCTTTTTAATAATTTGAAAATCTTATGCCCACAAATAACATGTTTTTACTAAGTCCTGCCTCCATTTTCTCTCCTCAGATTCTTCCCCTCCGTGCACTGCCATTTTCTCTCTCAATGTTTCCTTTTGTCAACACACTGAGTCAAGTTAATATTTTTATATTGAACTTGAATCCAAAATTCTTGTTAGTTTTGGACTTCATATCCAAACTCATACATAAGAAATAATGGAGTATTACTCAGTTATTAAAAACAACGAATTCATGAAATTCTTAGGCAAATGGATGGAACTACAAAATATCATCCTGAGTGAGGTAACCCAATCACAAAAGAACACACATGGTATGCACTCACTCATAAGTGGACATTAGCCCAGAAGCTTGGAATACCCAAGACACAATTCACAGACCAAATGAAACTCAAGAGGAAAGAAGAACAAAGTATGGATACTCTGGTCCTTCTTAGAAGGGGGAAAAATACCCAGAGGAGGAGACACAGAGACAAAGTGTGGAAGAGAGACTCACCACCAGGGGATTTATCCCATATATAGCCACCAAATCCAGACACTATGGTGGATGCCAACAAGTGCTTGCTGACAGGTGCCTGATATAGTTGTCATTTGAGAGGCTCTGCCAATACCTGACAAATACAGAGAGGGATGCTCTCAGCCAACCACTGGAATGAGCACAGGGCCCCCAATGGAGGAGCTACAGAAAGGTCCCAAGGAGCTAAAGGGGTTCGTAGCCCCATAGGAGGAGCAACAATATGAACTAACCAGTATCCCCAGAGCTCCTAGGGACTAAACCACCAACCAAACAGTACACATGGAGGGACCCATGGCTCCAGCTGCATATGTAGCAGAGGTTGGCCTTGTTGGACATCAATGAGAGGAGAGGCCCTTGGTCCTGTGGAGGCTAGTAGCTGCAGTGTAGGGGAATGCCAGAACAGCAAAGCAGGAGTGGGTGGGTTACTGAGCAGGGGAGGGGGAAATGGGATGGGGGGTTTTAGAGGGGAAACCAGGAAAGGGGATAACATTTGAAATGTAAATAAAGAAAATATCTAATTAAAAAAGAATTAGTGAATCTGAGATTAAGGGTACACACCTGTAATCCTAGCGCTTGAGAGTAGAAACAGAATCAGGAGTCAAAGGACATCCTCCACTGGATGGCAAATTCCAAGTCAGCGGTGTGGGTGCACTTTCTCTTGTCCCTGACCGCATTGTGTATCAATTCAATACTGGTTTCATTAGATTTTTGTTTTGAGAAATTAGTGACAAATTCACTTTTAAGTATATTTTTATAATTTCTAAACACATAAAAGGAAGTAAGAAAGTTCTATAAAATGTTCTAGACTTGAGGATTTTAATGAGAGATGTTTTTATTTAACTTTTAGTATTTATTTTCAATTTGAGTATTCAAGTTGAAAATACTCAGGGACATACCCATATTAGGCAGATATTGGATCATGGAGCTGTATCTGCACTTACTATGAGAAATTGTTTTAATTATTATTTTAATGTCTCACTAGTTACAATTTCTTTTGATTTTTTAAATGTATAATCATTTCAGTTTTGTTACTCTTGTCCAGGAATTGACTCCTGAAGCCTTCATGATTTTGGCATGGAGCTGTTCAGAGTATAACGTATAACCTCTTTGCTCTTATGAATTCTGCTGAAATGCTCCCTCTCTAATTCCTGGTTTTATAATTTACATTGACTATTTATCATAAGGCAGAGTTTCTAGAAAGGACTTTGTTCTTGTTAACAACTTCCAATTTTGTCGGTTTCATAAAAGAATATGTGACAATTCATTGCTTTATTTACTATGTCCCTTCCCCATTTCACTTTGATTCTTTATGACTTTTTTCCCCATTTGTCCTGGATTTGTTTGATTTTTCCTGCTTCTTAAAATGAAAGTTAAAATTACTTACTTTGGAATTTTCCTTTGTGAACATAGGCATCCACAGCTATATATTTCACTCTGAGAAATGCTTTAGTTACGGCCCATTAGTTTTGGCCTGTAATTACATTTTCAATCATTTCTAAACACTTTCTTACTTCCTTTTGTGTGTTTGTTTGGCTCACTGGTTTGTTGGTAAAGTTCCGTTTTCATAAATCTATGAATTTGCCAACTGACTTGTGCCTTCAGGATAATTTAAATCTCTGTACTGCTGCTGTGGACCTGAAGGTGGGCCAGTGGCCATTCCTCCCAAATGAGCTGGTGTGAGTTGCAAGGTAGGACTGCCAGGTACCAGTTTTCCTGGAATTCTTTGTCTGCATGAGGCCTTTCCTTATAAGAGAGCAGAGCTTGAGATGACAGGTGGAGTATACTTACCTATCTACTTGAAGAGTAGAATTTCCATCCAGTGACAAGGTACAACAGGAAAAGGCAGACTTCCAGGCTGTGCCATTTCCATGCCCTGGAGTTGGAGGGGAAGCTCTGAGATAGCAATGTGCTCCTGGAAGCTGTGGCTCTAGAGAACAGGCATCAAGGAGAGAGCATGGCTTCCACTCTGGGCTGCAACACAACTTCTATCACAATGAGATAGCGTAGTAACCAGGAAATGGTAGAACTCCCATGAATGGACTCGTGCACTTCTTGCAAGGAGAAAGCTCTTCTTGAATAAATATCTCCCCATTGTTTTTATGTTCTTAGTCATTTCTGGATAATTTAGATGTCATTTTATTTAGTTATTGTTTGGGAAACCTCTCTGAGAAAATTTTTGTGTCAGCATCTGAATGTCTCTCTTTAACATTTATTTGTCTGCATGTCACTAGACCCTTGTGCACTTCCCTGTTCTGCCAAAGCATGAGGCCTTTGTGTAGCACTGACAGCGTTCAGCTTGATGGCAGATGCAGCAGTAGATTTTGTAAACATAATTGGAAGGAATGCAGTTCTGCTCACTTTCAAAGTTTCCCCCAAGTATAGCCATGCAATGGGAGGGGGTCTTATCTTAAATGAGATATGGAGAGTTTCTCTCACTCCAGGATGTGTCAGCAAATATTCACTGATTCTGAAAGTCCTATTTAATTTACTAAGTGAGCTGTAGAGTTTGCATAGCCAAGTCTCTGAATAAACTTAAACTTCTTAAAAAGCAGTAAAATTATAAATCTGAAAAACTTAGATCTCGAAAACGAGATCTTCACTTTATGAATTAAGAAAGAAAAGCACATCCTAAACCACAAAGTCTCATCTCCTTTGGAATTTTGTTTGTTGCTACCAGAAATCTGTCAAAACCTGTTTATTATTCAGTGTTGAACACTTATGAGTAACGCTTACCAAAAGATTAGAGAAAATAAGATGAGGATGTCAGTATGTGGCAGTAACAAACAACTCCCCCACTTAAAGAAACCCTTTCTTTGGGGGTCTATAATAAGGAAGAACATTTCTGGAGGCCATGCTGTCCCAGCCACAGCCATGTTAACTTTTGAAAAAAATCTAAATTGTATACAGATAGATGAGAACCTTAGTGTCACCAAATCAGGGTCCTGCCAGTGCTGCCTTCTGCAGAGAAACTACACATCCAGTGCTAAAGCTTCCAGCAAGGCTGAGATGATTTTCCAGAAAATCACAACTTGATACAAGGAAATTACTCATATTCTTTCACTTCTTAAGCAATTTCATCTAGGTTTTATTGATGTGTAAAACACTGTGCCTATTTAATATTATAATTATATGCATATGAATATACATAAACTTCTCAATACTATCAATAAAATCAAATCTGCAGATATAGCCTGTGCATGATAAGAAACCATGCAAGATCTTGTCTCTTACATTCTGATGGACCCAATACTGTATGGTTAAGTAAAGTTATCACAATGTTGTTCAACTGTATCCATCTGTATTGACTATCTGTTTCTGCCATGCTCACAAGTAGCCTCCACTGGGCCTTAAATTATTTCAAGGAAACAAACAATGTTGGCATCTGTCAGGTTGCTAAGTGATGTAGCTTAAGGGCAGTTAGGCTCCTAGTGGAAACAAAATGATAAAAACTCAATAACAAGCATGCGTTTGGTGTGTACATGCTGAAAGCCATGGAGCAAAGCAATACCATGGCTTGTCACAGTGGATTACCTTTGCCTGTCTTGTTGCTTCGTATGGATTCCCAGGGCACTCTGTTTACTCCCTCCTCAACTAACATTTTGCTATCCCCGTTTCTAATGGTTTTAGAAGCTTCTAGTGGGAGGCAGAAGCTAAGAAATAGGCTTAAGTGTTAGACTTGAGCCAAAGTTCTGTTTCTACAATTTTCTAGGTCGAAATCCTAGGGGAAGCATCTGACTATGTTTCTTTGCTTGTTTGGTTGGCTTTTTGAGACAGGGATAAACTCTGTTCTCATCTCAAAAGGATATTGATTCGAAAATAAGGATCGGCGGCGGCGGCGGCGGCGGCGGCGGCAGCAGCGGCAGCAGTGGCTGCTCCAGCTGAAGGGCCATCAGCAGTGGAACCAAGGCGTCACAGGGACCAGTTAGGCCCTGCGCCCACGACCACTGACCTTCGCTGACCAGCCGGACAGCAAGCAGCTGCAGTTGTGCGGCGCCTTTCCTGCACGGAGGCCACTTCAGAACTCGGCCTCCCACCAGTCAGGAGAGGAGGATCCATCTTGGTTCCGTACTCCAGGAATCGGACAGACTGAGGTACACAAACATAATCCGAGGCCAACACCGCGGTGGTCTGAGCCCGACGGGCGTTGGCCTGCACCCAGGCCCTGGGCGGGTCGGGGGGCCATCGGGGTGCCAACCCAACCAGGAGGTTTTTTGCCCAGGCCTGCGAGCGCGCCGCCGCCATTTTGCCTGCAGGACGACCGAGAGCTCAGGCGGGCAGACCTGTAACAGGCATAGCCTAAGGCTAACAAAGCGGGGGTCCAGGCCCCAAAAGGCACAGGACTGACCCCAAGAACTGGGCGGCTTGGTGGGCCATCTGTGAGTAAACCCGCCCAGGTGATTGTTAGCAAAGCAGACTCTCCCGGCGCTTTCAGGGAGCGCGGGCGCACACGCCCGCCATCCTAGTCACCTGGCAAACCCAATTAACAGTCAAAGCCGTAGGGGAACTTTGCTCGGACCTTGGCCTCCCAGGCTTTTGCCTGGACTCAGGGACTGGGCGGCCAGGCTAACCTTGTGTGCGATAGCCCGGTTGGCAGATTGGCTGCCCAGCGGAGTGAGCGGAACTCAGGGGAGGTCACAGTAGCATACACCGTCGGCACTCCCTGGGAGTGCACACGGGCTACATCTGCTCCACAGACACAATCTGGGGCAAGGCCTCAGGCAGAAGCCCTTAGCTCTACTCTCTCCGCTTCCGGATCCAGATCAGTCTGGGCGGCAGCATTACATCTCCAAGTCCTGCAAGTGGCTAGCTGGGCTTCCGGGCGGCCAGCTGGGAGAAGTCAGTGTGCTCCAGTGAATCCAGCAGGCCCCAGCGGGAGCCTTCGGGTGCCTGCTTTGGGGATCTGAACAGCCTGGGCAGCAGCACACTGTCTACAAGCAGTGCAGGAGGTAAGCTGTGCACCAGAGGCCAACTGGGAAGGGGCAGCTTGCACTGGTGAGTCCAGCACTGACAAGATAAACTAACACCAGTGAGATCTAGATGGCAAAAGGCAAACGCAGGAACGTCACTAACAGAAATCAAGGCAATATGGCAACATCTGAACCCAATTCTCCTCTACCAACATGTCCTGGATACCCCATCACACCAGTAAAACAAGATTTGGATTTAAAATCACTGGTCATGATGCTGGTACAGGAACACATGAAGGTCATACATAAAGAAATTCAGGAGACAATGGATCAAAAGGTAGAAGCCCTTGCAAGGGAAACGCAAAAATCATTGAAAGAAATCCAGGAGAATACAAAAGCCAACAAGGAGGAAATGCAAAAAACACTTAAAGAAATACAGGAGAACTTTGCTCAACAGGCTGAGGTCATGAAAGACGAAACACAAAAATCTCTTAAAGAAATACAGGAGAACTTTGGTCAACAGGCTGAGCTCATGAAAGAGAGAACACAAAAATCTCTTAAAGAATTACAGGAAAACACAAACATGCAAGTGAAGGAGCTAAGCAAAACCATCCAGGATCTAAAATCAGAAGTAGAAACAACTAAGAAAACTCAAAGGGAGACAACTTTGGAGATAGAAAGCCTTGGGAAGAAATCAGGGGACAGAGATACAAATATCAACAACAGAATACAAGAGATAGAAGAAAGAATCTCAGATGCTGAAGATTCCATAGAAACCATGGACTCAACAGTTAAAGAAAATGCAAAATGCAAAAAGCTTGTAACCCAAAATATCCAGGAAATCCAGGACACAATGAGAAGACCAAACCTAAGGATTATAGGCATAGAGGAGAGTGAAGATTTACAACTTAAAGGGCCAGCAAATATCTTCAATAAAATTATGGAAGAAAACTTCCCTAACCTAAAGAGAGAGATGCCCATGAATATACAAGAAGCCTACAGAACTCCAAACAGACTGGACCAGAACAGAAATACTTCCCGTCACATAATAATCAAAACACCAAATGTTCTAAACAAAGAAAGAATACTAAAGGCAGTAAGAGAAAAAGGCCAAGTAACATATAAAGGAAGACCTATCAGAATCACAGCAGACTTTTCACCTGAGACTATGAAGGCTAGAAGGTCCTGGGCAGATCTCATGCAGACTCTAAGAGAACACAAATGCCAACCAAAACTACTATATCCAGCAAAACTCTCAATCACCATAGATGGAGAAACTAAGATATTTCATGACAAAACCAAGTTTACCCAATATCTATCCACAAACCCGGCCCTAAAAAGGATAATAGGAGGACAACACCAATACAAGGAGGGAAACTTCACCCTGGAAAAAGCAAGATAGTAACCTTTCATCAAACCCAAAAGAAGTTAAGCATTCAAATTTAAAAAATAACGTCAAAAATGATAGGAAGTAACAATCACTATTCCTTAATATCTCTTAACATCAATGGACTTAATGCCCCAATAAAAAGACACAGACTAACTGAATGGATACGTAAACAGGACCCTACATTTTGCTGCTTACAGGAAACACACCTCAGGGTCAAAGACAAACACTACCTTAGAGTAAAAGGCTGGAAGACAATTTTACAAGCAAATGGTCTCAGGAAACAAGCTGGAGTAGCCATTTTAATATCAGATAAAATTGACTTTCAACCCAAAGTCATCAAAAGAGACCCTGAGGGTCACTTCTTGCTGGTCAAAGGAAAAATACAAAAAGAAGAACTGACAATCCTGAACATCTATGCCCCAAATGTAAGGGCACCCTCTTTTGTAAAAGAAACTTTATTAAAACTAAAAGCACACATTGCACCTAACACAATAATTGTGGGTGACTTCAACACTGCACTTTCCTCAATGGACCGATCAGGAAAACAGAAACTAAACAGGGACACAATGAAACTAATTGAAGCTTTGGACCAATTAGATTTAACAGATATATATAGAACATTCTATCCTAAAACAAAAGAATATACCTTTTTCTCAGCACCTCATGGTACCTTCTCCAAAATCGACCATATAATTGGTCACAAGACAGACCTCAACAAATATAAGAAGATCGAACTAATCCCATGCCTCCTATCTGATCACTATGGAGTAAAAGTGGTCTTCAATAGCAACAGAAACAACAGAAAGCCCACATACACGTGGAAACTGAACAATACTCTACTCAATGATACCTTGGTCAAGGAAGAAATAAAGAAAGAAATTAAAGACTTTTTAGAACACAATGAAAATGAAAACACAACATACCCAAATCTATGGGACACAATGAAAGCAGTGCTAAGAGGAAAACTCATAGCCCTGAGTGCCTCCAAAAAGAAAATGGAGAGAGCATACATTACCAGCTTAATGACACACCTGAAAGCCCTGGAACAAAAAGAAGCTATTTCGCCCAGGAGGAGTAGAAGGCAGGAAATCATCAAACTCAGGGCCGAAATCAATCAAGTAGAAACAAAGAGAACCATACAAAAAATCAACAATACCAGGAGCTGGTTCTTTGAGAAAATCAACAAGATAGATAAACCCTTAGCCAGAATGACCAAAGGGCACAGAGAAAGTATCCAAATTAACAAACTTAGAAATGAAAAGGGAGATATAACAACGGAAACTGAGGAAATCCAAAAAATCATCAGATCCTACTACAAGAGCCTATACTCAACACAACTGGAGAATCTGGAGGAAATGGACAATTTCCTTGACAGATACCAAATACCAAAATTAAATCAGGACCAACTAGACCATCTAAACAGTCCCATAATGCCTAAAGAAATAGAAGGAGTCATAGAAAGTCTTCCAACCAAAAAAAGCACAGGACCAGATGGCTTCAGTGCAGAATTCTACCAGACCTTCAAAGAAGAGTTAACACCAATACTCTTCAAACTATTCCACAAAATAGAAACAGAAGGAACACTACCCAATTCCTTCTACGAAGCCACAATTACGCTGATACCAAAGCCACACAAAGATCCAACAAAGAAAGAGAACTTCAGACCAATTTCCCTTATGAACATCGATGCAAAAATACTCAATAAAATTCTTGCCAACCGAATCCAAGAACACATCAAAACGATCATCCACCATGATCAAGTAGGCTTTATCCCAGGAATGCAGGGTTGGTTCAATATACGGAAATCCATCAATACAATCCACTACATAAACAAACTCAAAGAACAAAACCACATGGTCATTTCATTGGATGCTGAAAAAGCATTTGACAAAATTCAGCATCCCTTCATGCTTAAAGTCTTGGAGAGAACAGGAATTCAAGGCCCATACCTAAACATAGTAAAAGCAATATACAGCAAACCGGTAGCCAGCATCAAACTAAATGGAGAGAAACTTGAAGCAATCCCACTGAAATCAGGGACCAGACAAGGCTGCCCCCTTTCTCCTTATCTTTTCAATATTGTACTTGAGGTACTAGCTCGGGCAATTCGACAACATAAGGAGGTCAAAGGGATACAAATTGGAAAGGAAGAAGTCAAACTATCATTATTTGCAGACGACATGATCGTCTACCTAAGTGACCCAAAGAACTCCACTAGAGAGCTCCTACAGCTGATAAACAACTTCAGCAAAGTGGCAGGTTATAAAGTCAACTCAAGCAAATCAGTGGCCTTCCTATACTCAAAGGATAAGCAGGCTGAGAAAGAAATTAGGGAAATGACCCCCTTCACAATAGCCACAAACAGTATAAAGTATCTTGGGGTGACTCTTACCAAACATGTGAAAGATCTGTATGACAAGAACTTCAAGACTCTGAAGAAGGAAATGGAAGAAGACCTCAAAAAATGGGAAAACCTCCCATGCTCATGGATCGGCAGAATCAATATAGTTAAAATGGCCATTTTGCCTAAAGCACTATACAGATTCAATGCAATACCCATCAAAATCCCAACTCAATTCTTCACAGAGCTAGAAAGAGCAATTATCAAATTCATCTGGAACAACAAAAAACCCAGGATAGCTAAAACTATTCTCAGCAACAAAAGGAAATCTGGGGGAATCAGTATCCCTGACCTCAAGCAATACTACAGAGCAATAGTGTTAAAAACTGCATGGTATTGGTACAGTGACAGACAGGAGGATCAATGGAACAGGATTGAAGATCCAGAAATGAACCCACACACCTATGGCCACTTGATCCTCGACAAAGAGGCTGAAAACATCCAATGGAAAAAAGATAGCCTTTTCAACAAATGGTGCTGGTTCAACTGGAGGTCAGCATGCAGAAGAATGCGAATTGATCCATCCTTGTCTCCTTGTACTAAGCTCAAATCCAAATGGATCAAGGACCTCCACATAAAGCCAGACACTCTGAAGCTAATAGAAAAAAAACTGGGGAAGACCCTTGAGGACATCGGTACAGGGAGAAAGTTTCTGAACAGAACACCAATAGCGTATGCTCTAAGAGCAAGAATTGACAAATGGGACCTCATAAAATTACAAAGTTTCTGTAAGGCAAAGGACACCATCAAGAGGACAAATCGGCAACCAACAAATTGGGAAAAGATCTTCACCAATCCTACATCAGATAGAGGGCTAATATCCAATATATATAAAGAACTCAAGAAGTTAGACTCCAGAAAACCAAACAACCCTATTAAAAAATGGGGTACAGAGTTAAACAAAGAATTCTCACCTGAAGAACTTCGGATGGCGGAGAAGCATCTTAAAAAATGCTCAACTTCATTAGTCATTAGGGAAATGCAAATCAAAACAACCCTAAGATTTCATCTTACACCAGTCAGAATGGCTAAGATTAAAAATTCAGGAGACAGCAGGTGTTGGAGAGGGTGTGGAGAAAGAGGAACACTCCTCCACTGCTGGTGGGGTTGCAAATTGGTACAACCACTCTGGAAATCAGTCTGGCGGTTCCTCCGAAAACTGGGCACCTTACTTCCAGAAGATCCTGCTATACCACTCCTGGGCATATACCCAGAAGACTCCCCACCATGTAATAAGGATACATGTTCTACTATGTTCATAGCAGCCCTATTTGTAATTGCCAGATGCTGGAAAGAACCCAGGTATCCCTCAACAGAAGAGTGGATGCAAAAAATGTGGTATATCTACACAATGGAGTACTATTCAGCCATTAGAAACAATGAATTCATGAAATTCTTAGGCAAATGGATGGAGCTAGAGAATATCATACTAAGTGAGGTAACTCAGACTCAAAAGGTGAATCATGGTATGCACTCACTAATAAGTGGATATTAACCTAGAAAACTGGAATACCCAAAACATAATCCACACATCAAATGAGGTACAAGAAGAAAGGAGGAGTGGCCCCTGGTTCTGGAAAGACTCAGTGAAACAGTATTCAGCAAAACCAGAACGGGGAAGTGGGAAGGGGTGGGTGGGAGGACAGGGGAAGAGAAGGGTGCTTGCGGGACTTTCGGGGAGTGGGGGGGCTAGAAAAGGGGAAATCATTTGAAATGTAAATAAATTATATCGAATAAAAAAAAAACCAAAAAAAAAAAAGGATATTGATTCATAGAATGGCTGAAATGATGGTATGAATTCTTGCCAATGTAATAGCTATAAACAGTTTATGTATATATTAAACTATAATTTTAAAATGATAAATGGCTAGTATCTAGAGTCATGGATTTATTTTAAGAGCTTAATGCAAAACCGAAGCTTGATCTTTGTTAAAATAAATAATAGTTTGACACTCAATATAAGACAAAGGTTATTTTGAGTACTTCTTAAGTGTAATAAGGCATTCAAAATAAAAACCATATATTTCTAGCCCTCCAGTTTTGTGTATTGCACTGATATTAGTGCAGTAGCCATTGGGTTTGAATCTCGTACTTTGATAGTAGGGTTGCCCAGCTTAGTTAATGATTAGAACACTAGTTCTATCTAGAAAACCTCAAAATACATAGCGTTATGGCATTTGTTAAATAAGTGGGGGCCACTAGATTGAGAGATATTCTAGGCATGACCTATAGCTTTTCATATTTCACCTTACATTATTTTTAAAGGGATATCTGCTAAGTATACGTTTAGTAAATGAAAAGGAGAAAAAAGAGAAGGGAAGGAGAGAATACATATGTAGAAAATTAAACTCTCTTTGAGGCCACCTTCCCCTTAATATACTTCTTCTGGCTACAATTGAAATTTGTTCCAAGATTTCTTAACTCTGGCTCAAATTTATCTCACTGTCCAGATATTTTTGTATTTTCTTAATTGTAATATTGATACCCAAGGCCAATTGAATTAATTCAATTCCTTTTGTATCAAACTTCCTTACAAGTAAAATTTGTTTAATTTACAGAAAATTGTAACAGCTAAATTCAAAGAGGACATCTAATATGCTGGTGGTATGTAGTGAACCTATTTCCTGTGGGATTCTCTGTCCATTATCATGGCCCTCCTTCAGCTTAACAGTGGTGAGCCATCTGCAGCCAGTTAGAGCCCTATTAACACGCAGGACCACCATCCCAGGGAGACACTAATTGAAAACACAAAGCTTGGAAGAGCTATTAAGTTTTTCATAACAAATTACGTATTCCCACTTAATTGAAACTTAGCCTTTCTAATTTTCCTCTCTCTTTCTAAGCACATAATTTTCTACCCTACAGTTGCTAGTAGATTGATTTGAGTCTTTTCTAGAGTTATATAAATTAGTCACATCCTGGATGTAAAATGGTCTTTTGAGAAAACATGTACAATAAATAGTTCCTATAAATCAGCCAATCCCTGAATCCAAAATTTTAAATAATTCTGAAACTCTCCCAAACTCATTTGCCAAAAGGAGGAGTAGACCGGGAAGAGATGAGCACCTCTTGAGACCTCTATTTCATTAACAATTTTCCCTAGATACACAAACTCTACAAATATGCACCACACATACACATACACCACAAATATGTAAACACACACACACACACACACACACAAAAGTAATGGGAACTTGAAAATCAAATGTAATTATATCTGTCTGTTATACACAATGTTAAGAAAAATACTTTTTACACTAGGAAAGTTAGCGGCAGTTCTTTGACTGTCAATGTCAGTTGCATTTGTTATTGGAGATTCATCTTTAAACATTGGATTTGATTTTAATGATCCTAACTATGGGTTTTGTGATGCTGTCTTCCTCTGTTTTGTTCAAACAGAGTATTTTATGCCTTGTTGAATATGAATAACTAATATATCATTGCAGTTTTGTTTTCTATAGCACTTCAGAGTAAGATGCTACTTAATTCACATGAAAAACGAATAAAGAAGATTTCTTGCAACATTGTCCTGTAAAGAAACTAACATATACCTTGGTCATTGACACAAGTGCATCTCATGTTACAGCATCAAGAAGCTTGTGTGAACACAATGTGTTATTTCTGAGAGCAGAGAGGAATCAAAAGGAAGTTCAAAGGAAAGTTCTTTTGATATGACATTGTTGACTCAGTGCACACAAACATAGGACATATATGGCAGGCTAGGTAAACCTCACTTTAAATAGACAAAGAAGTGAGCCTCAAACTCAGTTCGTGTGCACACATGGGCATATATGCGCATGCACTTGTTTATGCGTGTGTATAAAAATTATAACAAAACATTCAGTCATTAAAAGTAGCTATATTTTAATAGAATGGTATACTTCAACAAGTCAGATATAACTGAAAAATAACTGAAAAATGAATACAAGAATGGATCAACCAGTATAATCAATTAATGTTATTTATTATACTATGAAATGAAGGGAAAAAACATGATTACCTCAGTAAATTCAAACTATCACCTTCTAAAGGAATAATTCTAACTTTTCTACTAATAAAGAAATAATAAATGGAAATAGTTTATAAACTGATAAAATATATAAGAAGTGTAATTAACAGACAGTTATGAAAAGCTTCATTGCCACACCTGAGGACAGAGCAAGACAAGCCACCTAAGTACCTCATTCTTAATCTGGCTATCATTACCAGATATCATTATGTAATGTCATTGGGTACCATTACCTTTAAGAAAATAACACACGACAGGAAAATATCAGTAAATCTCACCAGCATTTGCAATGACCTAGAATTCTCCTTGACACCAATGTAAGATTTGTGTTTACTGCAGTAAGATCAGTAATGTTCCCCATATCAGTGCAATCAATATATAAACATAATAGAAATCAGATTTCTGATATGAAAATAAGTTTTTAAAGATGTCTATGCAAAATATTAAGAAATATGTAAGGTCTGCAAAAAAACCATTAAACTTCATTTTAATAGTTAATATAAAAAATCAACACATATATTTATTAATCTATAATTTAAAGGTATTAGAGGCTCCAAGATTAGCTTTATATACAGAATCACAGCTAATCCTACCCTCAGTATTGTCTTATAAAATATGAGATGGTCGATTATGCCTTATGAAGAAAAAAATCTATGAACATTACAAACAATATTTTAGAAAATATCATACTCAAGATTACAGTAGTTAAAAGTAAGTAGGTATTATTTTAGTAGAGTAAAATTAGTGACAAGTGAAAGAAAATAAAGAATCATATTCATGGAAATGTATAGTTTCTGTATTTGGTAATTTTTCATTTTAAATCTGTGAGTAAAATATTAATGATTCATAAAAATGTTGTATAACCAGCTTTACTTGGAAGGAAATAAGTTTTGATATTTCTATCATTCCACATACAAGAAAGAAAACCCATGAATATTAATAAGTAAGAATAAAATATGAAAAATTCAAAATAACAATTTTGAAAGTTCAAAATGTATTAAGACTGAAATATTTTCTACTTCAGAAACAACTGACTGCCAGTTACATTTCACAAGACATAATGAACAAATTTAAAAGGTAATGAACTAAAGAAATGTGCTTCATAAATACCTTTCATTCATCTGCATTACAGTCATACCTCACAACAGATATATTCTAAGAAATTCAATAAGAGATGTCATGTATCAACATCATAGCACGTATTTAAAGAAACCCAAATGGTGTGGGTCAGAAGCCCTCTGTGGTCATGAAGGAGTCAGGAGACACAGCGTGTCCTTTCACCACGACGTGTACACATGCCAGCACAACACAGCCTCCTGTGAATCTTTTCTTTTATGAACAGGAACACCTCTTTTAATAAATATGAAAAGTATTGTCTAAAATAAATGTATTTAATATGAAATCAGCAATTAACTATCATTACATGCTGTATATAGCTATATTTGCTATTGCTTTACAGAACTGGCAGCCCAATATAGTGTTGACAGCAGTATCATGATGATTATGAGAATAATGAATTGCACTATGATGTTACAATGGGTAACACATCACTAGCAATAGAGAACTGTCAATTCAATTATAATCTGGTAGAATCTCTATATGCATCTATCATTGGCTGGGACATTTTTATGAGATTTATGACTGTATGATTCAACATTGAAAATTGAATACTGGTTATGAATAGGTAATTAATAAAAAAAAGAGATGAAATATCTTATGAATATGCAAAATACTGGAGTTACTGCTAAGCCCAGATACAATTTTAAATGCTGCAAGATTATACTCTTTCCACACAAGACTGACAAAGTTTTTAAAGATTAATAATATCTGGGTTTGGCAAGAAAATGAGAAAGCAAATGTCTACATGGCCTTGCTGATGAGAGCATAAGGAATGTCCTTTTGGAATACAGTTTGGTTGAGCTTATCAAAGACAAGAATGTTTTTCCAGCAAAAATAATGTGCCTATAACACCCTAGAACAACCTTTACCTTGTAAATCTTTATTATTTTTATTTAAATATTAAAAATTAAATTTTAATTTTTAGAAATGAAACAAATGCTTACAGATCTTTAATAAAAAAGAAATGTTTACAGTAAGTACTTATTTTAAACAGCAGCCACTGGCCGGCATAGGAAAATGACTACAGTTCCCATGAGGCATCCACACATCCATTCTAGAACGTATGAGTGGAGGCAATGAGTGATGGCTACATTTATGACTTGGCCTTTATAAAGATGTAAATATTGAAATGAGAAATATTAGCTGGAGA
This sequence comes from Apodemus sylvaticus, assembly GCF_947179515.1. Classification (NCBI taxonomy): domain Eukaryota; kingdom Metazoa; phylum Chordata; class Mammalia; order Rodentia; family Muridae; genus Apodemus; species Apodemus sylvaticus. Next base: position 18,801,686 of record NC_067474.1, on the reverse strand, counting down.
GGTTAAAGCAACCATATAACTAGAACAGGGAAACAAAAGCAAAGCTAGAGGTATAAATCTGATTAATTAAAACTTTGTCAAAAGCTTGTACATCAAAGAGTGGGTTGGAAAAGGTTCCTGATAGAGTGAGATGTGAGGAGAGAACTAGGCTTATTTATTTATTTATTTATTTATTTATTTATTTATTTATTTATTTATTTATTATTTCTGTTATTTTTCATGTCATTATAAGATCTATTTAATTATAGTACTGAAGAAAAAAAGAAAACTGAACTATTACCTAAACTTCCCAAGATCAAATGTACTCTACTTTTGTAATATTCTGAAGGAAAATGGCTGAATCTGGGTTTTAAGCACTGTTCAAGAAAAAAGTTTTAGTAATAGCAGTAGCTTTTAAAAAGGAGAAAGAGGAACACTCCTCCACTGCTGGTGGGATTGCAAGCTGGTATAACCACTATGGAAATTAGTTTGGCAGTACCTCAGAAAATTGGGCATAATACTATCAGAGAACTCTGCTATAAAACTCCTGGGCATATACCCAGAGGATTCTCCAGCGTGTAATAAGGACACATGCTCCACTATGTTCATAGCAGCCTTATTTATAATAGCCAGAAGCTGGAAAGAACCCAGATGTTCCTCAACAGAGGAATGGATACAGAAAATGTGGTATATATACACAATGGAATACTATTCAGCTATTAAAAACAATTCATGAAATTCTTAGGCAAATGGATGGAGCTAGAAAATATCACCCTGAGTGAGGTAACCCAGTCACAAAAGAACACACATGGCATTCACTCACTGATAAGTGGATATGAGCCCAGAAGCTTGAAATAACCAAGGCACAATTCACAGATCAAATGAAGCTCAAGAAGAAGGAAGAACAAAGTGTGGATACTCTGGTCCTTCTTAGAATGGGGAACAAAATACCCATAGGAGGAGATACAGAGACAAAGTGTGGAACAGAGACTGAGGGAAAGACCATCCAGAGTCTGCCCCTCCTAGGGATCCATCCCATATACAGTTACAAAACCCAGATACTATTGTGGATGCCAACAAGTGCTTGCTGACAGGAGACTGTTATAGCTGTCACCTGGGAGGCTATGCCAGTGCATGACAAATACAGAGAGGGACACTCTCAGCCAACCAGTGAACTGAGCACAAGGTCCCCAATGGAGGAGCTAGAGAAAGGACCCAAGGAGCTGAAGGGGTTTGCAGGGCCATAAGAGGAACAACAATATGAGCCACCCAGCACACCCAGAGGTCCCAGGGACCAACCAAAGAGTGTACATGGAGGACCCATAGCTCTAGATGCATACGCAGTAGAGGATGGCCTGGTTGGACATCAGAGGGAGGAGAGGCCCTTGGTCCTGAAAAGGCTAGATGCCCCAGAATAGGGGAATGCCAGGACAGGGAAGCAGGAGTGGATGGATTGTTGAGCAAAGGGAAAGGGGTTGGGTTAGGGGATTTTTGGAGGGGGAGCCAGGAAAGTGGGAAACATTTGGAATATAAATAAAGAATATGTCTAATAAAAAAATGGCTAAAGCCAGTTCGTTTCCCTGAGCTTTAAAACAGAATTGCTTAATTAAATGCGCAAAGGTTCAAACTAATGCTTCAAACACTCTAAACTTTATTTAATATATGTAGAATCTCCCCTACATTGAGAAGCTACCATTTGTGAATTGAGAACTTGAGCTCTTCCTCATTAATGACAGGACCCCAGATGGAGGCAGAGAGTTCTTTTGTTAGGATCAGCACACTCAAGCCAGAATAGAACATCTAGGAAAACAGATGTTTTGTTACCCAAACAAATCTTTACCAAACAAGTTAAATTTCCTCTGGATGTTCATAACTCTTAGGACAGAGACTAATTTGACATATAAAAAGGAAGAAATACTGCAGCTTGAAAAGAAGAAAATGGAACTCATTTCAGCCAAAGAAGAAAGAGCAGGCTGAGGTGGCTTCATAACTCACCCACTGTAAGCCAAGACTCTCTTCTCAAGTGCTTCTTTATAAATCAGACTGGAACACACTGTCTTTCACTATGTGCCCAAAAGGAAAATTGCTTTCAGTCAGTGGAAGTTTGTGAAATAGGGAATGGAGTTCAGAGGCAAGAAATAGAGTGCTTAAAATTCTTTTAAATATAATATAAATCCAAGCTGAAGTTAAAGAGTGTCACTGACCCCTCTTTGGGTTCTTAGACAATCATTCAAGACTTTTCTGACAGTAGAATCATCCAGTTATTCCATCAATTAAAAGAACTAGTGATTGGATTAGTAAAACAATTTGACCATGGCCCTGTGGCTGGCCTCTGGGAGATACCCACAGGGGGTACCACACATTTGGAACGTCTTTGTTTATGTTAAATGGATCTCCAGGAATCCATGCTAGTCTTTGTCCCATCTCAGCAGCCAGAAGAATCTGGATACAGATGGATACTGATCAGCCTTGGGAGGAGCACCAGCAGCAGCACTGGTAAGTTACCAGCAAGGAGGCAAAGTGCAAGATCCCTTCTATCTGGATGATGCAGGCCACATTTAGGGTGGGTCTTCCCATTTCACATATACTACTCAAGAAATGCCCCTCATGGGTATGCCTTGCAGGCTCACTCTTAGTTGATTCTAGATCCAGGCAAATTATCAACCAAGATTTACCACTATAACTTTCATCCACTAGCAGAGCCTTATCTGTAGATGTTCTGCTACTCCACAGAATATGAAACAATACTGTATAATAGCCTCTTGATTGCAGAAGGCTCATGTCTGTGTCTCTCACTAATGAAGACCTATAGGAATGTCATCAGTTTGAGGGTGTGCTGCTGCATCAGATGAGGACATATTTTCTAGTTCTCTTTCCCTCTATCCACTACAATATAGTAACACGACAGAGGTACTTGATATTCCATTTGCACAAGCACTGTGAAGTCTGGCCAATTCTATGTGTGCAGAACTGAAGATACACTGAGTATATGCAGCTTTAAGTCATATAAATAAGTATATATATAGATATAGACTTCTTCCTTTAAGGGAAATAGATGTCCATTTTTCCTCTCTCAAAGCTTCCTTTGCCTCTGTGCTACCTTGTCACCTTGTAATCTCCATTGTCTCCTGTGGGGAGAGAAGCCACTGCAACCCTGAGATCAGTTAATAATTTTAACAATTGTTTACAATCATATGTCAACCAGGATACTTAATTACTATGTAAATGCAATTATGTAAGGCAATTACTACTTAGCTCAACTGCAATGTTATTGTCTAAATGCATAAAGTAAATCAATTTGAGGATGAAAGCATAAATGAAAAGGATTGATGTCAAGTAAAAGTTTATAATATTAGAAAAGAAAAAGTACTTTGCTTCTTTTTTAAATATTTTTATTTTCTATATTCTTTGTTTACATTCCAAATGATTTCCCCTTTCCCGGATCCCCCCTCCCCATATGTCCCATAAACCTTCTTCTCTCCATCCATTCTCCAATCACCTCCCTCCTCTTTTTCTCTGTCTTTATATTCCCCTCCAATGCTAGATCACTCCTTTCCAGGATCAGGAACTTCTCCATACTTCTTCATGGGAGTCATTTGTTATGCGATTTGTGCCTTGGGTATTCAGGGCTTCTGGGCTAATTAATATCCACTTATCAGAGATTGCATTCCATGTGTATTCTTTTGTGACTGGGTTACCTCACTTAGGATGATATTTTCCAGATCAAACCATTTGTCTAAAAATTTTGTGAATTCATTGTTTCTAATTGCTGAGTAGTATTCCATTGTGTAAATATACCACATTTTCTGTATCCATTCCTCCTTTGAGGGGCATCTGGGTTCTTTCCAGCTTTTGGCTATTATTAATAAAGCTGCTATGAACATAATGGGGCATGTGTCTTTATTGCATGCTGGGGAATCCATTGAGTATATGCCCAGGAGAGGTATAGCAGGGTCCTCTGGAAGTCTCATGCCCAGTTTTCTGAGGAACCTCCAGACTGATTTCCACAGTGGTTGTACCATCTTACAGCCCCACCAGCAGTGGAGGAGTGTTCCTCTTTCTCCACATCCTCGCCAACACCTGCTGTCTCCTGAGTTTTTGACCTTAGCCATTCTGACTGGTGTAAGGTGAAATCTCAGGGTTGTTTTGATTTGCATTTCCCTAATGACTAATGATGTTGAGCATTTCTTAAGGTGCCTCTCGGCCATCTGAATTTCTTCGGTGAAAATTCTTTTTTAGATCTGTACCCCATTTTTAATAGGGTTATTTGGTTCCCTGAGGTCTAACTTCTTGAGTTCGTTGTATATATTGGATATTAGCCCTCTATCAGATGTAGGGCTAATATCCAATGGTTGCTGTTTTGTCCTTTTAACAGTGTCCTTTGCCTTACAGAAACTTTGTAATTTTATGAGGTCCCATTTGTCAATTCTTGATCTTAGAGCATAAGCTATTGGTGATCTGTTCAGGAACTTTTCCCCAGTGCCCATGTCCTCTAGGGTCTTCCCCAGTTTCTTTTCTATTAGTTTCAGTGTGTCTGGTTTTACATGGAGGTCCTTGATCCACTTGGAGTGAAGTTTAGTACATGGAGATAAGAATGGATCAATTCGTATTCTTCTGCATGCTGACCTGCAATTGAACCAGCACCATTTGTTGAAAAAGCTATCTTTTTTCCACTGGATATTTTTGGCTCCTTTGTCGAAGATCAAGTGACCATAGGTGTGTGGGTTCATTTCTGGATCTTCAATTCTATTCCATTGGTCCACTTGTCTGTCACTGTGCCAATACCATGCAGTTTTTAACACTATTGCTCTGTAGTATTGCTTGAAGTCAGGGATACTGATTCCCCCAGAATTTCTTTTGTTGGTGAGAATAGTTTTAGCTATCCTGGGTTTTTTGTTATTCCAGATGAATTTGAGAATTGCTTTTTCTAACTCTGTGAAGAACTGAGTTGGGATTTTGATGGGGATTGCATTGAATCTGTAGATTGCTTTTGGCAAGAGGGCCATTTTAACTATATTAATCCTGCCGATCCACGAGCATGGCAGATTTTTCCATTTTCTGAGGTCTTCTTCGATTTCCTTCTTCAGAGACCTGAAGTACTTTGCTTCTTAACCAAGAGGTTTTTCTTCTCTCCAATACGTGGCAGTGCAAAGGCAGCTGGGTTTATGGTGAAGCGCACATCAGATTTACAGAAATAGCATAGAGTGTGCCTTCTCTGCCTGTGTGCTATTGAGAGTCCACATTGCTATTATTAAAATGTCTGACATCCAAAACATAAGGGTTCCTAGATGGAGAGTTTTCAACCCACCATCCTTATCTTTATTAACTGTTGAATTGTGGAAAAACAGAGTGTGGTAGAACAAGTCAAGCAAGATGTTCCTGTCAGGCAAGAAGGAGAAAGAAATCACAGCAGGATAATGCTACCAAGGACACACCCTGTGGACCCCATAATGAGATCATCTTGTGTCCATCAAAGGAGTAACCTGCTCACCATGTCAGAACCCTTATAACCTTACTGTCATGACAGTAATGACAAGCAGAGGGATAAAGTATTTACCAGGCAAAAATCAAAGATGAAAGTTTTAATGAAGACTATATATGTTACAAGAAAGACAGTGGGTGAGTTCTCAGAAAGAACATCACAATCCTGTAAAGGAGTAGGGTCTTTATATAGGGTCTTTATAAGAGAAGTTATTTACATGTGTGACATTTGCGGGAGGTCATTGATAAGGTATGAAAACATTTTTTTTTCCTTCTGCAAGTGCTTTGAATTTGGTAGGAAGGGGGAAGAGCTGCTTGGCATTACTGATCTGTCATCTGGTTGTAAATCCATAGGCATAAAGGTTTGAACTGCATTTTGGAGATGAAAGAGAATGCATATTGTAGGAGGTTGAAGATTTCGTCTTTACTTGGAGGCCAACCACTTCCTTGGTTGGGGTGGATAAGTATTGGACTTGATTTTGAAAGCTAATAGAAGAACAAGGTGCTATAGATTGACCTGGGTCTTTGTCTTGGAATAGTCTCAGAAGTTTTCCTAGTGACAAAAATCAAGTTGTGGTAGAAGGGATTGAGGGTTAGGATCTGACAGTAAAATAATGTGATTTAAGTTTGACAAGATTTTATAGTAAGTTATACAGTGTGTAAGAGGCAAGTCTGGTACTTGGTCATTCTCTTGCCAAGGCTGAGTTAAAGGACTTCATGTTGAGCAGTGTGAAGACTTGTTAAAACACTTATTGTTATTAAGTTATATCCTTCAATATAAATGAAAGAATGTATTTAACATTGTAGAGATTTACAGTAGAGTATTAGATGTGAAAAAATGTTGTGAGAAACTGCTGGAGTTAGAGACAGATGTGAGGGAACAGCAGAGAACAGATGCAAGGCCACACCCTGAGACTGAGAGTGAGAAGCGAGGAGGGGAGATAAGGTTGAGCCATGTTGGAATTTTCAGCCCTTAGTTCTCGTCTGCTCTGGGCCCACTCAGCATTCTTCACTCTCGATAGAAACCTGGGAAGCTTCCTTCCTCTGAATTTTTCTCATTACTCTTTCTCCCATCACATTCAGGTCTTGAGAGGCACAATTCAGTACAGAGGGCAGAGAAAACAAAGATTAAGGACCTACACACAAGGCTGTGCAGAAATTCCTGTCCATAGTAGCTTTGGGATGAAGATTTTTCCATTCTGTGAAGGCCTGGACACATATTTCAGTGAATTCTTTTTAAGTGTTTACCTTCTAATTCTATGCATGTTGACTTTTTATTGATGATTAATAGGAATCAAAATGTAGGTGTTAGGGGAAGAGGAAAATAGCTAGGTGAGTAGGCAGAGTGAATACCAATAGAATATGGTGGTCCAGGAATCAGGTAAATGATTTCAAGTAAAAGTGAATATTGTACTCTGGTATTATGTTGGAAAATTAAAAATGATAATCAAGAGTCATCATCAGATCTAGCAATGTGTAATTTTAAAAGTACTTTCAGTGTAGTGAGGGTGAAAAGAAATCAGTGGGACTGTCTCCTCTGCCTGGAAAGTACCTCTTTTCACTGTTATCTGTCAACTTTGTATCCACACTTTCCTTTTCCACATATTTATCAGATAAAAACAGGAATGCTTAGAGATATGACAAAATGCTCCACAAGTTGATGCAAAATTGCCCACAGAATTGATGGCATTGTTATGATTCAATGGTTATATTACTTGTCTATAATGCCTCATATCTCTAAGCTACATGTTTACTACTAGAAACAAATTTCTGGCAGTAAAACACTGATTTTTATACATGGATCAATAACTGTATTAAGTTATACTCATTTAAACTGACAACATGACCTCTCTATGGTATGGTTAAGGGACAGGACTTTATTGAAGATGTGCGACAGAGAACAGCTTGAGACAACTGGAAAAGCCCAGAGGAGAGGAAGTAGTAAACAGAACCTAGCTAACAGGGTGGACATGGATAGGGCTCTGAGTGTATGAGAGATAGGGGTAGGGTAGGAGGGAAGGAAGGAAGGATGGTGACAGGGGAGAAAGAAAGAGAATAGCAAGAGATACCCAAAACATAATCCACACATCAAATGAGATACAAGAAGAAAGCAGGAGTGGTCCCTGGTTCTGGAAAGACTCAGTGAAACAGTATTTGGCAAAACCAGAATGGGGAAGTGGGAAGGGGTGGGAGGGAGGACAGGGGAAGAGAAGGGGGCTTACGGGACTTTCGGGGAGTGGGGGGGGGCTAGAAAAGGGGAAATCATTTGAAATGTAAATAAATTATATCGAATAAAAAATGTAAAAAAAAAAAAAAAGAATAGAAGGTAAGACCTTACCTAAAACCAAATTTTAAAAATAGTAAGAAAAACAATAAAAATCTAATAAAATGAAAAAAAAAAAGAGATAGAGAGCAGAGGAAAATATATTGAGAGAAGCAGGAGCAGAGAGACATACAAAGACAGGCACACAAAGACACAAAAGACAGAAAAAAAAAGAGTACACCTTCAGAAAAGCAAGGTTATAAAGAAAATGAGTAGCTGGGGAGAGGGGAGCCCCTGAGCAGGAGGGAGGTTAGGGTCGAGGAGGAAAAGAGCCTAGGAGGCTAGCACATAGTTTAGCATGCTAATTTGTGATACTGTGGAAGAGCTGAGGCCAGCATGAGCCTTGATATGTTGACAGGCACTACAGGTAGCCTGTGTCCCTCTGTCAGAGGGAAGGATAATGCCTCTTTTAATAGAAAGCAACAAGGATTGCTTTTATCTAATGACCAGAAATTCTCCTATAGTTCAGGTTGAATCCATTTCTAGAAATTTGGATTGTCTTTGAGAGTTTGGAGAATTGAAGTTTCCTTTGAACCTGACAATACTAACTCTTAAACCAGTTTTAAATCATTGGTAATATTTTGTAATTATTGATGCTACCAATTATATATCTTATCAGGAATAATTAGAACCTATTTTTACTAATACAGATGGAAGATGTATGTGATTGAATCCTTCTTTATATAAGTAAAAGCAGATAATTCCTTTTATTTTACCTTGGTGTTCATGTTTTGCCACATGCCCCTTTGGCAGTTTGGTAAGGAATGGCTTTTGTAAGTTTCTTCTTCATAAGTAATTGTGGTTGACACCATTTAATATTCTAGGTTTAATACTGTTGTAATTGACCTAAAATATCATGGAGGCCCTTTTCTCCAATACTCATATGAAAAATAGAAGTATATTTACATTTTCTAAATCTTTTGAGTAGATTCATCAAAATAAGATGTAGGATGTTATAGAGAGATTGTGTCAGTAGAACTGGTGAAATATGACTGTATATAAATAAACACTTGTGACAGGTTGGAAGAACTAAACAACTGACAAAGTGCTATTGGCATGCAGGAAAAAGAATATCACACTTAATGCGTAAAAATATTTAAATTAAATCATGAACAATTTCACAAATTTAGGGAAATAGAACCCATACAGATTTCCGAAACTCAAAGAGCACCAAACAGATAGGACCAGAAAAGAAATCCCCATAATATAGTAATCAAAACAAACATGTACAAAATAAAGACAATACATTGCAAGTTGTGAGACTGAAGGACCTACTCATTTCTGAAGACATTCTCATCAGAACAGCTATTAACTTTTCAGAGTATGAAAGCAAGAAAAGCTTTGACTTAGATATTTCACATTCTGAAAAGAGTACAACTCCAAACTCAGTCTAATATATTCTGTAAAGCTCTCAGTTGTAATTTACAGTGAAAGAAAAACTTCCCATAATAAAAGAAGGCTAAAAAAAATTATTATGAGTCCCTAAGTCAACCCTTCAAAGAATATTAGAGGGTTTTCTTTGGTATGAAGAGAAAGATAAACAGAACTCAAGAGACCTTATCAGGTATGTTTCTTTGTTCAGAAGACAAATTTAATTCAGAAATTTACAACAAGCCAACATGAGAAAAATAAGTATTTGTGGAGTTCCCAGCTAAAACTAGGACACCCAAATCACTCCTGCCCTCAAAGGCTCAAGGATCAATCTGGAAGAGAATCAGGAATGAAGCAAAACACTGTCTTCTAAACACAGCTGGACACATGCTCTCACAGGAGCTGTGGTTGTCTGTACAGAGAGGCTAATGAACATTCCCACATGGAGTGGGGAGGGGAGGGATTAAGAATTTCAACCCCTAAGACAGAAGCTATTACAGAGGTGATGGGTTCTGAGTAAAGGAGACTCCCTTAACTTTAAGAACATGGCCCCTAGTAGGTTGATCATACTTCTTGAGTGGTACCATAAATAAAAGTCACATGATCATCTCAATGGATATAAATAAAGCCTTTGATAAAGTTTAATACTCTTCATTGATAAAAATCCTGAAGGTATTGGGACTAAAAAGGATATACTACAATTTGATTAATTAAATTACATGTGACAAATGTATAATCAAAATAAATAGAGGAGAACATGTTCAGTATTTCTTCTCATATTCAATAGAGTGCTTGAAGTCTTAGCTAGAGCAATAGTAAAGATAATTTTCTTTAAATAAGGAAGGGAGAAGTCAAATTATCTCTATTTGCCCATGGTATGGTCTTAAAAGACTAAAGATTGTACAAGAAAACTCTTAGACATGACATTGACACACACACACAAACACACACACACACACACACAGCCACAGCAGATCACAAAATCAATATCCTAAATCAGTTCTTTACTTTTACATACACTTACAATTGTGAACTAAACCTATTCACGAACAACTCTTTAAAAACACCAGTAATTGATACCATGTTGTTCTTGCAACCAGGAACCTAACATGGCTGTCTTCTAAGAATCTTTACTAGCAGCTGACTGAGACAGACACAAGTACTCACATCCAACCATAGGAAAGAGTCAGGGATCCCTGTAGAAGAGTTAGGGGAAGGATTGAAGGAACTAAAGGGGATGGCAACCCCATAGGAAGACCAACAGTATCAAGTAAACCCATGGAGAGCTCCTGAGACTGAACCACCAACCAAAGAGCATACATGGGCTGCTCTAAGGCCCTGGGACACATGTAGCTGAAGACTGCCTTGTCTGGCCTCAGTAGTAGAGGATGTGCCTAATCCTGTAGAGACTTGATGCCCCAAGGAGGGAGATTTCTGGGGGGCACCATCTCAGAGGCAAAGGGGTTGGAGGATGGTGGAAGAATTCTGCAAGGGTGTTGGGGGACAACATTTGGGAAGTAAATTAACTAATTAATTAGTTAAAAAAAAAACAGGAATAAATCTCCCAAAGGAGAGAAAAGTATTCTACAATGAAAACTCAAAAGACTGAAGGAAGAAATTGAATAAGATATCTGTCAAAATGTGGAAAGACGCCCATGTTCATGGATTGGCAAAATTAATAAAAATATGAAAATTGCTGTATTAGTGAAAGCAATGTATAAATTTAGTGTGGTCTTCATCAAAATTCCAATTATTATTCACAGAAATAGAAAAATTTATATAAAAATGCAAACGAACTTCAATACTTCAGTCATTGGCAATGCTGTAAGTATATAAGAAAGCCATCTCAAATTATGCATCTGTGCCATAGTGACAAAATGACAAAATACTAATCCTAAACAGACCTGTGACATAGAATAGAGGACACAGAAATAAACCCACAGAGCTATATCCCTTTAAATGGCCACCTCTTCAAGACATTGTTCTGGGAACACAGATGTCCATATGAAGAAGAATGAGCTTTCTTATTTCTCACACTGGACCAAAAAAAAAAAAAAAAAAATCAAAGATTTTATGTAAGACCTGAAACTTTGAAGCTGCTAGAGAAAAACAGATGAACTATTTCCAAGCTAGAGACATAGGTGAAAGAGTTCAGAAAATGAATCCAATAGCCCAGGGAATAATTGGCAAATGAGGTCACATGAAATTTAAAAGATTATGCAGAGCAAAGGAGATAGAGGAATGGGAAAAACATTTGCTGACAGGGACTGATGTCTAACAAAAGAACTCTGAAAGCTAAATACCCAAACTCCCAAATCATTCATTCATAAGCTAATGAGCTGAAGAGACTCCTGCCAGGAAGAAATACCAATAATGGCCAATAAGTATTAGAAAACAAACAAGGTTTGACATAATTCTTATGGGCAGTGCAAATAAATTTTCTGGTCACATATCCCAGTTAGAAGGCTAGCTGCAAGAAGACAAAAGACATTCTGGTCAGGATGTCAGAAAAGGTGCCCTTATCTCTCTCTGGTAGAGCCGCCATGCAAAGTTCCAGGGTGCTCACAACAGAGAAACTAAGTCCTCACACTTCTGACATACTCGCATATCTGTTTGCTGCCATTCACTCCTAATAGCCACATATGGAGCCAGTTCAAATGCCTTTCACCAGGGTGATGGATAAAGAAACATGGTTTACACACCCAAAAGGAAGGGATTTATTTGTAAAGATGAAAACTAATCCTTGCAGGAATGTGGTTGGAGCTCACATTAGAGCAAAATAAGATTAGATATAGATTTAAATACACATATTTCAGGTCTCAACTGTAGGAAATTAAAACAGAAACGGGAGTATTAAGAGGAAGGAAAGGATGAGATAGGCGGTAGGAAGAGAACAAAAGAGTGGACAACAGCTATGAGCAAATAGTTGCTATGTGTATGATGACGTCATAATGCAGCCCATTGTTTTGCAAGCAAACCATAATAAATAAATCGGAGTGGGGGTGGCGGTGGCCCAGTTGGCTGGGGTGCAGCGTCCATGGCTAGCCGATGGGGTAGGGGCTTTGTCCAGCTCAGAGCAAGGCGAGACCCTCTCTCTGTGTCTGCGTGGTGGTGGCAGAAACGTGGTGGCAGCCAGGGAGGCAGGATGGTCTCAAGGTCATGCACCGCCAGCAGGTCTGGCAGGGTCTCTAAGGCTTAGGCTAGCAGGGGAATTGCAGTTCTCCAGTCACCGCAGGACTTGGGAGGAAAACACATTGCGGATTTATGGCGATTCCGAATTTGAAGACCAATTTCTGCCAGGCTCAGCACAACGTCCCTGACAAGTGACCTTGGGGGGCGGGCTCTATGTGAGGTATTCACCTGTGCCTCGAAGACTCTGAACACCGAGACTGTCCTCAAAAATAACTGCAAGTATACTTCCTTTAATGACTCTGGTAAAATCAAGCATCAAGTAGACAAAAGTGGAAGACAACCACCACCATTGCCTTAACTCGAGTCTAAATGTAGGCCCGGTGAGTAAATTCAGTATGTTGCTGGATGGTTTTGAAATCTGAAGGTACCACCCATCTGCAGACACTGAGGCCAAGGCTGGTTTCGAGCAAATTCTAAATAATTTTCTGCCTACCTTGGAGAAGCTTCATACCGAGTAAACAAGCCAAATAAAGAAAATAAAAGTCAATAATAGACCTTTGGTTGAGCTTAATGTTCTCATATTTCCATCACGCAGGCACACACGCACGCATACTCTGATCTGCCATAATGAATCATGTAGCCCCAGTGGAGATCTGCTACGATAACATGCGTTTTCTGATAACTCACAACCCCACCAATGAGACGATGAAAAAGTTCACAGAGGAACTTAAGAACTACGGAGTGACAACCTTAGTCAGAGTTTGCGATGCCACTTATGATAAAACTCTAGTTGAAGACAGTGGCATCCGTGTTCTAGACCTGCCTTACAACGACGGAGCCCCGCCCCCTGATGAGATAGTGGATAACTGGCTAGGCCTGCTTAAAAACAAATTCCGAGAGGAGCCTGGTTCCTGTGTGGCAGTTCACTGTATGGCTGGGCTAGGAAGGGCACCTGTGCTGGTGGCACTTGCTTTGATCGAATGTGGAATGAAGAATGAAGACGCAGTTCACTTTATCCGGCAGAAACGAAGGGGAGCTTTCAACACCAAACAGCTGCTTTTTTTGGAGCACTACCGGCCCAAGATGAGGCCCCGGTCACGGTCGCGCTTCAGGGATTCCACCGTACACTGCTGCATCCAGTAGGATACAAGCTGAAGCCTTTCTCTACTATGACATTGTAAGCAAACTTGTATCTGGAAAGTGCATCTGGAATCTTTCCTGTGCCATCAACGAATAGCTGATTCAACAAATTGGTGCTGAAGCAAACAATGGAAAAATGCTTCTCTAAAGTGAATTAAGATTAAAAATTAGAAGGAAAAACTAGCATACATTTCAGAGCAAGGACAAAGAAAACCTGGACCCTGACTCTCGCTCCTGCATGCTAAAAGCAAACCATGAGCACATTACTATCATCTGTCATGTTGTGACACAACCAAGAGGTTTCACAAGAGCCTGCGCAAGTTCACATAATCTTGAGCTTTCATTCTCACAACTAACATCAACATAAATCTCTTGATAAATCACCTAGCCTTGGACATTTTATTATAAGAGGAAAAAATAAAGCTGATATTTGTCAACTCACATTTACTAAAATTTTATTTAGTATTTTAGACGATTGGAGTTGTCCTTGTGGCTAAGGGCACTCACTACCTATAGCATATTAAGTGATGAAGTGTGCTTGTGTGTGCATGTGTGTATGTGTGTGTGTGTGTTGAACAAATAAGTCATAATATTTTGCACAAGAGTATTGTTTTGCTGTCCTGCGAAGCATACTTGAACGTATTGCCTTAAGAAAGCCACTATTTAATTTCTAAAGATATTAAAATACTTATCAGTGGCTGGAAAATATATATGGAAGCAGAGAGAAAACCCATACATGTTGTTAGAGGACAATGTGTGTCCTAAAAAAAAGAAAGAGAAAGAAAAAGGAGAAAAAGAAAAAGAGAAAGGAAGGAAGGAGGAAGAAAAGAGAAAGAAAGAAAGAGAAAGAAAGAGAAAGAAAGAAAAAGAAAGGAAGGAAGAAAGAAAGAAAGAAACAAAGAAAGAGAAAGAAAGAAAAGAAAGAAAGAAAGAAAGAAAGAAAGAAAGAAAGAAAGAAACAAACAAAGAAAGAAAGAAAGAAAGAAAGAAAGAAAGAAAGAAAGAAAGAAAGAAAGAAAGAAAGAAAGAAGAACCACTATATACCAAAATCTTCACCACTGGAAAAATAGATTTTCATTTTCTTGGTGTCTAGAGAATTATAGTTCAGGAATTATTTTAATATTTTATGAAAATTAAGTAGCTTTTCCTCTACTTAAAACAATTCCTCAATTATAGCTAGTCCTAAACTGCCATGGTCTCATGCAGATAGAAATAAATATATCTTTACCCCTCAAAACCATAACTGAGCCCTCTCAGCTAACAGATGCAGTTAGCCCTTCTCATTCTGCTGTTTCCCTGTTGGCTGTAGGGCAGAGAACTTCCTCCCACCCAGAGTTTCTAGGAGTTTCTAGGAGAGAGAACCAGTACAGGCTATTAGAAGCTCATTTCTCTCCTAACTGGTAACCACATGGCCAAGAGCTTCCCCTGCAAGACTGCTGAGATTCACTCTGAGCCCTAGGTAACAGGAAACAGATCCTGATCTGGTGGCATGGAATTGCTCATAAGAATAGTTACATCGAGGTCCAACCATTTCCGAATTTCTAATTTGGACTAGACTTGACATTCCTCAACACTACTCCCTCTTTGGATCATAAGGAGGTGGGCAGTTCAGCAGACTCCCTAAGGCTGTGATAGTATCTATAGGTCATCATCACTATGTAATGTGGTCCCATTATTAGCTGTCTTTTATGTCAGCTCCATTCTAAAAGCAAGCTGTAGCATCTACAGTATTCCTTTTGTTTCTCTTACTGCCATCTCTAATCAGCAGGTGTTCCTCCTGGTTCAACCTTTAAACCTAGATAGAATATACTATATTGAACAGAAATGGAGAGAGTATATGTCCTTCTCTTATTCCTGATTTTAGTGGAAATGGTTTGGGTTTTTCTTTGATTAGCATGATGGTGGTTGTGGGCTTGCTGTATATTGCCGTTAATGTGTTTAGATATGTTCTCCATATTTCTAGATTCTCAGGACTTTTATCATGTAAGGATATTGTATTTTATGCATCCACTGAAGAGAGTATGTGGATATTTATCATTAAGTTTGTTTATGTGGCCAATTACGTTTACTGATTTATGTTTGTTGAATGACCCCTGCATTTTTGGAATGAAGCTGCCTTCTGATGTGTTCTCGTGTTTGATTTGCAAACATTTTACTGAGGAGTTATGCATCTGTGTTCATCAGAGATGGATTTATTTTTTATTTGTTTTTGAATCTTTGTTTAGTTTTGATAGTGGGGTAATACAGACTTCACAAAAGAATCTTAAAATATTCCTTATTTTCTGTTTTACAGAAAAATTGAAGAGAATTGACATTCTGCTTTTTGTAATTGAGAGGTTTTTAATTATTCTTCTTGTTTCACTGGATGTTATTTAAATTATTTACCCATCTTGATTTTATTTTGGAAGGTCCTATATAGCTAGAAAATCGCCATGGATTTTAATAGAATAGAGATTGTTAATATATTCTTATGAACCTCTAAATTTCCTCAGTATCTGTTATAAACATTCCATTTTAATTTTTGGTTTTATTAATTTGGATCTTCCCTTTTTGAGGTTAATTTGTCTAAATATTTGTCAATCTTGTTAGTCTTTCCACAGAACCAACTCCTTATTTTATTGTTTGCATTGTTTTTTTCTTTTTCATTTCTGTTTCATTGATTTCAGCTCTGATTTTATTTCTTCTCATCTATTCCTTTGTTCTTGTTTTTCTAATGTGTTCGGGTGTATCATGAAATTACTAATGTAAGATCCAACTTATTTTTTTCATACAGATACACAGTTCTATAAACTGGTTGTTTAGGGATGTCTTTATTGCATTCCATTGAGTTTAGTAGGCTGGATTTTTATTTTAATTCACTTCTAAGAATTTAAATTTTCCATTTTTCATTTCTGTCTGACACAATTTATATTCAGTGTCTTGTTTAGTTTTTCATGAGTTTGTCTATTTAATGCCATTTCTATTATTGGTATTCAGCTTTATTCTTTTGTGATAAGATGGAATATAGAATGTTATTTTAAATTTTCTAAAACTAACATTGGATTCATACAATACTACATGGTTGAGTTGAAAGAAAATTCCATCAGCTCATGAGTAAGTATTTATTGTTTAGTGTTTTAGTGAAATGTTATATAAATGTCTGTTAGAATAATTTAATTTGTGATGAAATTTAACTCAAAAGTTTTTCTTTCTATCTATCTATCTATCTATCTATCTATCTATCTATCTATCTATCTATCTATGTAAGTCTGGGAATCCTGTGTATTCAGTGAGACAGATGAGAGTAGGATCTTGAAGTAATTACTTATCACAGTGTTAATTTCAGTAGTTTATTTAGATTGATTAATGTTTATTTTAAGTAATTATGCGCCCCTGTGTTAGGTAGTGGATTTTTCCCCTTTATTGTGTATCTCATATTCTTGCCTATCTCTTCTGATGAATTTTAGGTTAAAAAACTATTTTGTCATACATTAGGTCATGCCTGCTTGTTCCTTTTTTTCCATTTTATCAGAACACTTTTTGAAAATCCTTTATGCTATAACTGAACCTGTGCCACGGCACTCTATACCCAAATACCTCCAGGAGAGAGCTGGTCACCCAGGAGTGTGGACATACCAGTGAGGACAGATAAGACCACAACTTCTGCTCCGAGGGACCTGCCCAGACACTTCGGGAAAAGAGAACTAAGGGGCAGCTTGAGACAGGATCCTTCTGGTTTCCTTTTGTACCCAGAGCTGATCCTATGCCACAGTGTTCCATACCCAAATACCTTTGGGAGAGAGTTTGTCTCCCAGGAGTGCCAACACACCTGTGAGCACAGATAAGACCACCACTTCTGCTCAAATTCCTGGCCCAAGAAGGCAAGGACCAGCAATATCCTTCTGCACCCTGGAGTTGACCCTGTGCCACAGCTCTCCATATCAAAATTCCTCCTAGAGAGAAATAGTCTCCCAGCAATACTGAAACACAGGCTTGCAGAAGGACAAGACACAGTCAGAGACAGTAAGACCAGATAACACCAGAGATAACCATATGGTGAGAGGCAAGTACAAGAACATAAGCAACAGAAACCAAGGCTACTTAGCATCATCAGAAACTAGTTCTCCCACCACAGAGAGCACTGGATACCCCAGCACAGCAGAAAATCAAGACTCTGATTTAAATTCACATCTCATGAGGATAATAGGGGACTTTAAGAAGGACATAAATATTAGCCTCCGGCTATGTCTGCTAGCTGACTTTGTCTGTTAGATCTCTCTGGTGTCTGGTAGCCCAGATGGCGGCGCATGCCCCTGCTAGTGTTGGGCAGTCTGCAGGGCACACAACCTCCTGGCCGGGTTGGCACACAGATGGCTGACCGAGCTGCCCAGGGCCTGGGTGCTGGCAAAAGTCTGTCAGTCTTAGACCCAAGTGATGTTAGCCTCAGGCTATGTCTGCTAGCTGGCTTTGTCTGTTAGATATCTAGTGTCCAGTAGCCCAGATGGTGGGGTACACTCCTGCAAGTGCTGGGCAGTCTACAGGGCACACAACCTCCTGGCCATGTTGGCACACAGATGGTCCACCAAGCTGCCCAGGGCCTGGGTGCCGGCACAAACCTGCTAGGCTTAGACCTAAGCGATGTTAGCCTCGGACTATGTCTGCTAGCTGGCTTTGTCTCAGGCGTCCGGTAGTCAAGGTGGCATTGCACGCCCCAACAAGTGCTGGGCAGACTGCAGGGCAAGTGACCTCTTGGCCGGGTTGGCACACAGATGGCCCACTGACCTGCCCAGGGCCTGGGTACAGGCCAGAGCCTGACAGGTTTAGACCCAAGCAATGTTAGCCTCAGACTATGTCTGAGTATCTGGCACTGTCAGATCGCTCTGGCATCCAGGAGCCAAGATGGCGGAGCACCTTTTGTAACTGGCTGGCAGGAGGAAGAGGTCTAATGTGGCTTCAGTGTGGTAAAAAGCACTGTAACTCTGCTGCTGCCGCTCACAGCCTGGCTGGCCAGCAGTGGCCAGTGGTAGCAAATGCAAATTGGTACAACCACTCTGGAAATCAGTCTGGTAGTTCCTCAGAAAACTGGGCAGAAAACTGGGCATGTCACTTCCGGAGGACCCTGCTATACCACTCCTCAGCATATACTCAGAGGATTCCCCATCAGGTAATAAGGATACATGCTCCATTATGTTCATAGCAGCCCTGTTTATAATAGCCAGAAGCTGGAAAGAACCCAGCTGTCCCTCAACGGAGGAATGGATACCAAAAATGTGGTATATATACACAATGGAGTACTATTCAACCATTAGAATGAAATGAATTCATGAAATTCTTAGACAAATGGATGGAGCTGGAGAACATCATACTAAGTGAGGTAACCCAGTCTCAAAAGATCAATCATGGTATGCACTCACTTATAAGCGGATAATAGCCTAGAAACTTGGAATACCCAAGACATAATCCACATATCAAATGATGTCCGAGAAGAACAGAGGAGTGGCCCCTAGTTCTGGAAAGGCTCAATGCAGCAGTATAGGGCAATACCAGAACAGGGAAGTGGGAAGGGGTGGATGGAGAACAGGGGGAGGGAAAAGGGCTTATGGGACTTTCAGGGAGTGGGGAGCCAGAAAATGGTAAATCATTTGAAATGTAAATAAAAAATATATTAAATAAAAAAAAGAAAAGTCAAAAAAAAAGGACATAAATATATCGAATGGCAGAGAAGCACCTAAAGAAATGTTCAACATCCTTAGTCATCAGGGAAATGCAAATCAAAACAAACCTGAGATTCACCTCACACCAGTCAGAATGGCTAAGATCAAAAACTCAGGAGAAAACAGGTACTGGCAAGGATGTGGAGAAAGAGGAACACTCCTCCACTTGCTGGTGGGGTTGCAAACTGGTACAACCACTCTGGAAATCAGTTTGGTGGTTTCTCAGAAAACTGGGCATGATCCTACCAGAGGACCCTGCTATACCACTCCTGGGCATATATCCAGAGGATTCCCCAGCATGTAATAAGGATACATGCTCCACTATGTTCATAGCAGCCCTATTTATAATAGCCAGAAGCTAGAAAGAACCCAGATGTCCCTCAATGGAGGAATGGATACAGAAAATGTGCTATATATACACAATGGAGTACTATTCAGCCATTAAAACCAATGAATTCATGAAATTCTCAGACAAATGGATGGAGCTGGAGAATATCATCCTAATTGAGGCAATCTAATCACAAAAGAACACTCATGGTATGTACTCACTGACAAGTGGATATTAGCCTAGAAGCTTGGAATACCCAAGACACAATTCACATATCAAATAAAGCACAAGAAGAAGGAAGGAGAGGCCCCTGGACCTGGAAAGGCTCAGTGCAGCAGTGTAGGGGAATACCAGGACAGGGAAGCAGGAAGGGGTGGATTGGGCAACAGGGGGAGGGAAGAGGGCTTATGGGACTTTCGGGGAGGGGGGATCGAGGAAAGGGGAAATCATTTGAAATATAAAGAATATATCAAATAAAAACATTAACCTATCAAAAAAGGGACATAAATAACTCTCTTAAAGAAACAGGAGAACACAGGTAAACAGCTAGAAGCCCATAAAGAGGAAACACAAAAATCCCTTAAAGAATTAGAGGAAAACACAACAAAACAGGTGAAAGAATGGAACAAAACCTTTCAGGATCTAAAAATAAAAATAGAAACAATAAAGAAATCACAAAGGGAGACAACCCTGGAGATAGAAAACTTAGGAAAGTGATTAGGAGTCATAGATGCAAGCATAAGCAGTGGAATATAAGAGATAGAAGAGGGAATCTCAGGTGCAGAAGATACCATAGAAAACATTGACAGAGCACTCAAAGAAAATGCAAAATGCAAAAAGCTCCTAACCCAAAACAACCAGGAAATTCAGGACACAATGAGAAGACCAAAACTAAAAATAATAGTTATAGAAGAAAGTGAAGGTGTCCAACAAAAAGGCCCAGTAAATATCTTCAATAAAATTATAGAAGGAAACTTCCCTAACTTAAAGAAACAGATGTCCAGGAAGATACAAGAAACCTACAGAAATACAAATAGATTGGACCAGAAAAGAAATTTCTGCTATCACATAATAGTCAAAACACCAAATGCACAAAACAAAGAAAGAATATTAAAAGCAATAAAGAAAAAATGTCAAATAACATAAAGGTAGACATATCAGAATTACACTAGACTTCTCATGAGAGGTTATAAAATCCATAAGATCCTGGGCAGATGTCATACAGACCCTAAGAGAACACGAATGCCAGACCAGACTACCATACCCAGCAAAAGTCTCAATACCATACATGGAGAAACCAAGATATTCCATGGCAAAACCAGATTTATGGAACATCTTGCCACAAATTCAGCCCTACCAAGGATAATAGATGGAAAACGTCAATACAAGGAGGAAAACTACACCATAAAAAAAAAGCAAGAAAGTAATCTTTCAACACACTCAAAAGAAGATAGCCACAGAAATATAAAAATGACATCCAAAATAACAGAAAGCAACAATCACTATTACCCTTTCTCTCTTAATATCAATGGAATCAACTCCCCAATAAAAAGACATAGAAAAACAGACTGAATATTTCAACAGGACCCAGCATTTTGCTGCATAATGGAAATGCATCTCAGTGTCCAAAACAAACACTACCTCAGAGTAAAGGGCTAGAAAACAATTTTCCAAGCAAATGGTCCCAAGAAACGAGCTGGAATAGCCATTCTAATATGGAATAAGATCAACTTTCAACCAAATGTTATCAAAAAGGATAAGGAAGGACACTTCATACTCATCAAAGTAAAAATCTTCCAAGAAGAACTCTCAATTCTATGCTCCAAGTGCAAGGGCACCCACATTCATAAAAGAAACTCTACTGAAGCTCAAAGCACTCATTGTACCTCACAATATAATAGTGGGTGATTTCAATACCCCACTGTCATCAATGGACAGAACATTGAAACAGAAACTAAACAAGACACAGTGAAACTAACAAACTTATGGACCAAATGGATTTAACATATGTTCATAGAAAATTTCATCCTAAAACAAAAGAATATACTTTCTTCTCAGCACCTCATGGTACCTTCTCCAAAACTGACCATATAATTGGTCACAAAACAGATTTCAACAGATACAAGATGACTGAAATAACCCATGCATCCTCTTAGATCACCATAGACTAAGGCTGGTCTTCAATAGCTACAAAAACAAAAGAAAGCCCACATAGATATGGAAGCTGAACAATGCCCTACTCAATGATAACTTGGTCAAGGAAGAAATAAGGAAAGAAATCAAAACCTTTTTAGAATTTAATAAAAATGAAGGCACAACATATCCAAACTTATGGGACACAATGAAAGCAGTGATGAGAGGAAAACTCATATCTTTGAGTGCCTCCAAAAAGAATTTGGAAAGAGCATACACTAGCATCTTACCAGCACACCTGAAAACTCTAGAACAAAATGAAGCAAATACACCCAAGAGGAGTAGACAGCAGAAAATAATCAAATTCATGGCTGAAATCAACCAAGTAGAAAAAAGAACTATAAAAAGAATCAACTAAATCAGGAGCTGGTTCAAAATCAACAAGATATATAAATCCTGAGGTAGACTAACCAGAGGGCACAGAGACAGTATCCAAATTAGCAAAATAAAAAATGAAAAAGATATAGCAACAGAAACTGGGGAAATTCAAAAAATCATCAGACTCTACTACCAAAGCCTATATTCAAAGAAACAAGAAAATGTGGATGAAATGGACAATTTTCTAGACAGATACCAAGTATGTAAGATAAATCAGGATCAGATAAACCATTTAAACGCTCCCATAACCCCTAAAGAAATAGAAGCAGTCATTAAAAGTCTCCTAATCATAAAGAGTCCAGGACCAGATGGTTTTAGTGCAGAATTCTATCAGACCTTCAAAGAAGACCAATACCAATACTCTTCAAACTATTGCAAAAAATAGAAGCAGAAGGAACATTACTCAATTCATTCTATGAAGCCACAGTTACACTGTGTATTCTCCCTTGGAGATGGAATGGTTTCTATCCAGTCATGAACCTTTCTCAGTTTTCTTTCATAGAGGATTTCATAAGAGATTTTTTTCTACTTCTATCATGCTTAATATTCCAAATAGATTTTAAAAACTGGTTGCATGCATAGTACTTTTAGCTTCAGAAGATAGCATGTATATTTAGGAGGCATTTAACTATTATAAATTATTTTGATAACTTAAAAATGTCATACTGAGTTTTAAAATATTTTAAAATAAATTATATTAGTTTAATTTAAAAAAAAGAAAATTTCTTTTGCCAAAAGTGGTATCTGTTTTTAATGGTGAGGTGTGTTTCTTGTGGGCATCAAGAAGATTGATCCTGTTTCTGTTTTTGTTTTTGCTTTTCTTTAAAATTCAGTCTGCTTGTCTATATATTTTTATTGAGTAATTGAGACCATTAATATTGAGAGCTATTGCTGAACAATGTTTATTAATTCCTATTACTTTGTTGCGGTGGAATTGACAGACCTGTTTTGATAAACTGACCTGGAATTAATTTTTTTCTTTTGTCCTTTTAAGTGACTTTAATCTCTTCAGACAAGAATATTCTTTCTAATACCTTTTGTTTAGCTGGATTAATAGACATAAATTCTTCAAATCCATTTCTATCATAGTAAATTTTCCTATCCATTAATCATGGCTAACAGTTTGCCTGTTTGTTACTTCAAAACCTGTAGAATATCAGTCCACACTCTCAGATGTTCAATGTCTTTACTAAGAAATTAGGTGTTTTTCCTATGTGCCTGTCTTTAGATGTAACTTGATCATCCTCTCTTCCCACTTTTAATGTCAGTTTGCTGTTGTTGTTCTCTTTACTTTAGCAGGGTTTTGTTAGTGTTGTTGGTTCTATTCTTCACATTTTATTTTATATGTATGAATGTTTTGCCTGGGTGTATGAATGTATGCTACATGCATGCCTGGTACCTGTGGAGGATAGAGGAAAGCTAAAGATCCCCTAGAACTATAATCACAGGTGGTTGGAAGACAAAATGTCGATGCTGGGACTTGAACTCAGGTCCTCTGCAAGAGCAACAAGTACACATGCTCTTAATCACCGAGCCTCACATTTAGTGTTTTAATTATTATGCATAGAAGTGATTCTGACATAAAATCCTAACAAAGCTCCCATAGCAGGTGGCAGAGGACACTGCCTTTTGTTAGCATATAGACTGGCTTAAAAATGGTGTGTGTGTGTGTGTGCGCGCACATGTGTATTTGTGTGCCATTGTGTGTCTGGGTATCTTTCTGCATGTGTGTCTCTGTGTATGTCCTTATGCATTTTTTCTCTCCCCTCACTTCCCTCTCCCTGTGTGATGTTGCCCCACGTGCCCTTTCTCTGTGACTGCGTGTACTAGGTTTAGTTCCCACAGTAACCTGATGACCAAATGATTTTAGTGGCCTAGGGGAGCTGCTATCATTGCCAGCAATGACACTGAAGTTCATAGTATTTAAGGGCCCAAGGCTACCATGCTGCAGAAAACATGGTTCATGGTAGAAGTATCATGTCTGAATTCTACTCACCCAGAAAGGTCTTAGTAGGCAGAGCAGAACTCATGCTACCCCTACACAGGCATGCTCCACTCCCATCTGAGAGCACTCCAACATGTTTGATCAGAGGAAATGTTTTCAAGGCATCTTTGGACCCAGCTCTTTCTAAGGGAGGAGGTAGCGTCCAAAGAATGAAAAGCATTGGCTTCCGGGAGGCTGGCTGGGAAGAGTCAGTGTGCTCTGGTGAATCCAGCTGGCCCCTGCAGGAGCCTTCAGGTGTCTGCTTCAGGATCTGAACAGCCTGGGCCACAGTACTTGGTATCCAGGAAGTGCAGGAGACCTGGTGTGCAATGGAGGCAGACTGGGAGCACACAGCTTGCTCCAGTGCCACAGTCCTGAGACCTCTGGTGGGAGCCCTCAGATCTCTCCGCTTCCGGATCCAGATCAGCCTGGGCAGCAAAGCCACATCTCCAGGTCCTGCAAGAGGCAAGAGGGGCTTCCGGGAGGCTGGCTGGGAGGAGTTAGTGTGCTATGGTGAATCCAGCAGGCCCCAGCGGGAGCCTTCAGGTGTCTGCTTCGGGATCTGACTAGCCTGGGCAACAGCACTCAGTCTCCAGGCAGTGCTGGAGGTAAGCTGTGCACCAGAGGCCACCTGGGAAGAGGCAGCTTGCACTGGTAAGTCTAGCATTGACAAGACCAACTGACACCAGTGAGAACTATATGGCAAAAGGCAAACGCAGGAACGTCACTAACAGAAATCAAGGCAATATGGCAACATCTGAACCCAATTCTCCTTTACCAGCATGTCCTGGATACCCCATCACACCAGTAAAACAAGATTTGGATTTAAAATCACTGGTCATGATGCTGGTACAGGAACACATGAAGAACATACTTAAAGAAATTCAGGAGAAAATGGATCAAAAGTTAGAAGCCCTTGCAAGGGAAACACAAAAATCATTGAAAGAAATCCAGGAGAATACAAAAGCCAATAAGGAGGAAATGGAAAAATCACTTAAAGAAATACAGGAGAACTTTGGTCAACAGGCTGAGGTCATGAAAGAAGAAACACAAAAATCTCTTAAAGAATTACAGGAACGCACAAACAAGTAAGTGAAGGAGCTAAGCAAAACCATCCAGGATCTAAAATCAGAAGTAGAAACAACTAAGAAAACTCAAAGGGAGACAACTTTGGAGATAGAAAGCGTTGGGAAGAAATCAGGGGACATAGATGCAAATATCAACAACAGAATACAAGAGATAGAAGAAAGAATCTCAGATGCTGAAGATACCATAGAAACCGTGGACTCAACAGTTAAAGAAAATGCAAAATGCAAAAAGCTTGTAACCCAAAATATCCAGGAAATCCAGGACACAATGAGAAGGCCAAACCTAAGGATTATAGGCATAGATGAGAGTGAAGATTTACAACTTAAAGGGTCAGCAAATATCTTCAATAAAATTATGGAAGAAAACTTCCCTAACCTAAAGAGAGAGATGCCCATGAATATACAAGAAGCCTACAGAACTCCAAACAGACTAGACCAGAACAGAAATACCTCCCGCCATATAATAATCAAAACACCAAATTACTAAACAAAGAAAGAATATTAAAGGCAGTAAGAGAAAAAGACCAAGTAACATATAAAGGAAGACCTATCAGAATCACAGCAGACTTTTCACCTGAGACTATGAAGACTAGAAGATCCTGGGCAGATCTCATGCAGACTCTAAGAAAACACAAATGTCAGCCAAGACTACTATATCCAGCAAAACTCTCAATCACCATAAATGGAGAAACTAAGATATTCCATGACAAAACCAAGTTTACCCAATATCTATCCACAAACCCAGCCTTTAAAAGGATCATAGGAGGAAAGCACCAATACAAGGAGGGAAACTTCACCTTGGAAAAAGCAAGATAGTAACCTTTCATCAAACCCAAAAGAAGTTAACCAGTTAAATTTAAAAAATAACGTCAAAAATGACAGGAAGTAACAATCACTATTCCTTAATATCTCTTAACATCAATGGACTCAATGCCCCAATAAAAAGACATAGACTAACCGACTGGATAAGTAAACAGGACCCTACATTTTGCTGCATAAAGGAAACACACCTCAGGGTCAAAGACAAACACTAACTTAGAGTAAAAGGCTGGAAGACAATTTTACAAGCAAATGGTCTCAGGAAACAAGCTGGAGTAGCCATTTTAATATCAGATAAAATTGACTTTCAACCCAAGGTCATCAAAAGAGAGAGACTCTGAGGGACACTTCTTGCTGGTCAAAGGAAAAATACAACAAGAAGAACTCTTAATCCTGAACATCTATGCTCCAAATGCAAGGGCACCCTCATTCATAAAAGAAACTTTATTAATGCTCAAAGCACACATTGCACCTAACACAATAATTGTGGGTGACTTCAACACTGCACTTTCCTCAATGGACCGATCAGGAAAATAGAAACTAAACAGGGACACAATGAAACTAATTGAAGCTGTGGACCAATTAGATTTAACAGATATATATAGAACCTTCTATCCTAGAGCAAAAGAATATAACTTTTTCTCAGCACCTCATGGCACCTTCTCCAAAATCAACCATATAATTGGTCACAAGACAGACCTCAACAAATATAAGAAGATCGAATTAATCCCATGCCTCCTATCAGATCACTATGGAGTAAAAGTGGTCTTCAATAGCAACAAAAACAACAGAAAACCCACATACATGTGGAAATTGAACAATATTCTACTCAATGATACCTTGGTCAAGGAAGAAATAAAGAAATTAAAGACTTTTTAGAACATAATGAAAATGAAGACACAGCATACCCAAATCTATGGGACACAATGAAAGCAGTGCTAAGAGGAAAACTCATAGCCCTGAGTGCCTCCAAAAAGAAAATGGAGAGAGCATACACTAACAGCTTAATGATACAGCTGAAAGCCCTGGAACAAAAAGAAGCTATTTCACCCAGGAGGAGCAGAAGGCAGGAAATCATCAAACTCAGGGCCGAAATCAATCAAGCAGAAACAAAGAGAACCATACAAAGAATCAACAAAATCAGGAGCTGGTTCTTTGAGAAAATCAACAAGATAGATAAACCCTTAGCCAGACTAACCAAAGGTCACAGAGACATTATCCAGATTAACAAACTTAGAAATGAAAAGGGAGATATGACAACAGAAACTGAGGAAATTCAAAGAATCATTAAATCCTACTACAAAAGCCTATACTCAACACAACTGGAGAATCTGGAGGAAATGGACAGTTTCCTAGACAGATATCCCACACCAAAACTAAATCAGGATCAAATAGATCAACTAAACAGTCCCATATCACCTGAAGAAATAAAAAGGGTCATAGAAAGTCTCCCAACCAAAAAAAGCACGGGACCAGATGGCTTCAGTGCAGAGTTCTATTAGACCTTCATAGAAGACCTAACACCAATACTCTTCAAACTATTCCACAAAATAGAAACAGAAGGTACTCTACCCAACTCGTTCTATGAAGCCACAATTACGCTGATACCAAAACCACACAAAGATCCAACAAAGAAAGAGAACTTCAGGCCAATTTCCCTTATGAACATCGATGCAAAAATACTCAATAAAATTCTTGCCAACCAAATCCAAGAACACATCAAAACGATCATCCACCATGATCAAGTAAGCTTTATCCCAAGAATGCAGGGTTGGTTCCATATACAGAAATCCATCAATGCAATCCACTACATAAACAAACTCAAAGAAAAAAACCACATCCATTTTATTGGATGCTTTTTCAAAAGCATTTGAAAAAATTCAGCATCCTTTCATGCTTAAAGTCTTGGAAAGAACAGGAATTCAAGGCCCATACCTAAACATAGTAAAAGCAATATACAGCAAACCGGAAGCCAGCATCATCTAAATGGAGAGAAACTTGAAGCAATCCCACTAAAATCAAGGACTAGACAGGGCTGCCCCCTTTCTCCTTATCTTTTCAATATTGTACTTGAGGTACTAGCTTGGGCAATTCAACAACATAAGGAGGTCAAAGGGATACAAATTGGAAAGGAAGAAGTCAAACTATCATTATTTGCAGACGACATGATCGTCTACCTAAGTGACCCAAAGAACTCCACTAGAGAGCTCCTACAGCTGATAAACAACTTCAGCAAAGTGGCAGGTTATAAAATCAACTCAAGCAAATCAGTGGCCTTCCTATACTCAAAGGATAAGCAGGCTGAGAAAGAAATTAGGGAAATGACCCCCTTCACAATAGCCACAAACAGTATAAAGTATCTTGGGGTGACTCTTACCAAACTCTTCACAGAGTTAGAAAGAGCAATTCTCAAATTCATCTGGAATAACAAAAAACCCAGGATAGCTAAAACTATTCTCAGCAACAAAAGAAAGTCTGGGGGAATCAGTATCCCTGACCTCAAGCAATACTACAGAGCAATAGTGTTAAAAACTGCATGGTATTGGTACAGTGATAGGCAGGCGGATCAATGGAACAGGATTGAAGATCCAGAAATGAACCCACACACCTATGGCCACTTGATCCTCGACAAAGGGGCTGAAAATATCCAATGGAAAAAAAATAGCCTTTTCAACAAATGGTGCTGGTTCAACTGGAGGTCAGCATGCTGAAGAATGGGAATTGTTTCATCCTTGTCTCCTTGTACTAAGCTCAAATCCAAATGGATCAAGGACCTCCACATAAAGCCAGACACTCTGAAGCTAATAGAAATGAAACTGGGGAAGACCCTTGAGGACATCGGTACAGGGAGAAAGTTTCTGAGCAGAACACCAATAGCGTACGCTCTAAGATCAAAAATTGACAAATGGGACCTCATAAAATTACAAAGTTTCTGTATGGCAAAGGACACCATCAAAAGGACAAATCGGCAACCAACAAATTGGGAAAAGATCTTCAGCAATCCTACATCAGATAGAGGGCTAATAACCAATATATAAAAAGAACTCAAGAAGTTCGACTCCAGAAAACCAAACAAGCCTATTAAAAAATGGGGTACAGAGTTAAACAAAGAATTCTCACCTGAAGAACTTCGGATGGCGGAGAAGCATCTTAAAAAATGCTCAACTTCATTAGTCATTAGGGAAATGCAAATCAAAACAACCCTGGGATTTCACTTTACACCAGTCAGAATGTTTAAGATTAAAAATTCAGGAGACAGCAGGTGTTGGAGAGGGTGTGGAGAAAGAGGAACACTCCTCCACTGCTGGTGGGGTTGCAAATTGGTACAACCACTCTGGAAAGCAGTCTGGCGGTTCCTCCGAAAACTGGGCCCCTCACTTCCAGAAGATCCTGCTATACCACTCCTGGGCATATACCCAGAGGATTCACCACCATGTAATAAGGATACATGCTTTACTATGTTCATAGCAGCCCTATTTATAATTGCCAGATGCTGGAAAGAACCCAGGTATCCCTCAACAGAAGAGAGGATGCAAAAAATGTGGTATATCTACACAATGGAGTACTATTCAGCCATTAGAAACAATGAATTCATGAAATTCTTAGGCAAATGGATGGAGCTAGAGAACATCATACTAAGTGAGGTAACCCAGACTCAAAAGGTGAATCATGGTATGCACTCACTAATAAGTGGAAATTAACCTAGAAAATTGGAATACCCAAAACATAATCCACACATCAAATGAGGTACAAGAAGAAAGGAGGAGTGGCCCCTTGTTCTGGAAAGACTCAATGAAGCAGTATTTGTCAAAACCACAACGGGGAAGTGGGAAGGGGTGGGTGGGAGGACAGGTGGAGAGAAGGAGGCTTATGGGACTTTCGGGGAGTGGGGGGCTATAAAAGGGGAAATCATTTGAAATGTAAATAAAAAATATATCGAATAAAAAAAGTTGGGAAAAAAAAGGAAAAAAGAAAAAGCAATTCTCAAATCCATCTGGAATAACAAGAAACCCAGGATAGCTAAAACTATTCTCACCAACAAAAGAAATTCTGGGGGAATCAGTATCCCTGACTTCAAGCAATACTTCAGAGCAATAGTGTTAAAAACTGCATGGTATTGGCACAGTGACCGACAAGTGGACCAATGGAATAGAATTGAAGATCCAGAAATGAATACACATACCTATGGTCACTTGATCTTCGACAAAGGAGCCAAAAACATCCAGTGGAAAAAAGATAGCCTTTTCGAGAAAGAAATTAGGGAAATGACCCCCTTCACAATAGCCACAAACAGTATAAAGTATCTTGGGGTGACTCTTACCAAACATGCGAAAGATCTGTATGACAAGAACTTCAAGACTCTGAAGAAGGAAATGGAAGAAGACCTCAAAAAATGGGAAAACCTCCCATGCTCATGGATCGGTAGAATCAATATAGTTAAAATGGCCATTTTGCCTAAAGCACTATACAGATTCAATGCAATACCCATCAAAATCCCAACTCAATTCTTCACAGAGTTAGAAAGAGCAATTATCAAATTCATCTGGAACAACAAAAAACCCAGGATAGCTAAAACTATTCTCAGCAACAAAAGAAAATCTGGGGGAATCAGTATCCCTGACCTCAAGCAATACTACAGAGCAATAGTGTTAAAAACTGCATGGTATTGGCACAGTGACAGGCAGGAGGATCAATGGAACAGGATTGAAGATCCAGAAATGAACCCACACACCTATGGCCACTTGATCCTCGACAAAGAGGCTGAAAACATCCAATGGAAAAAAGATAGCCTTTTCAACAAATGGTGCTGGTTCAACTGGAGGTCAGCATGCAGAAGAATGCGAATTGATCCATCCTTGTCTCCTTGTACTAAGCTCAAATCCAAATGGATCAAGGACCTCCACAT
This sequence comes from Apodemus sylvaticus, assembly GCF_947179515.1. Taxonomy (NCBI): domain Eukaryota; kingdom Metazoa; phylum Chordata; class Mammalia; order Rodentia; family Muridae; genus Apodemus; species Apodemus sylvaticus. The sequence goes on along the minus strand of NC_067474.1, from coordinate 18,770,871 downwards.
AAAGCCAGACACTCTGAAGCTAATAGAAAAGAAACTGGGGAAGACCCTTGAGGACATCGGTACAGGGAGAAAGTTTCTGAACAGAACACCAATAGCGTATGCTCTAAGAGCAAGAATTGACAAATGGGACCTCATAAGGTTACAGAGTTTCTGTAAGGCAAAGGACACCATCAAGAGGACAGATCGGCAACCAACAAATTGGGAAAAGATCTTCACCAATCCTACATCAGATAGAGGGCTAATATCCAATATATATAAAGAACTCAAGAAGTTAGACTCCAGAAAACCGAACAACCCTATTAAAAAATGGGGTTCAGAGTTAAACAAAGAATTCTCACCTGAAGAACTCCAGATGGCGGAGAAGCATCTTAAAAAATGCTCAACTTCATTAGTCATTAGGGAAATGCAAATCAAAACAACCCTAAGATTTCATCTTACACCAGTCAGAATGGCTAAGATTAAAAATTCAGGAGACAGCAGGTGTTGGAGAGGGTGCGGAGAAAGAGGAACACTCCTCCACTGCTGGTGGGGTTGCAAATTGGTACAACCACTCTGGAAAGCAGTCTGGCGGTTCCTCCGAAAACTGGGCACCTCACTTCCAGAAGATCCTGCTATACCACTACTGGGCATATACCCAGAGGATTCCCCACCATGTAATAAGGATACATGCTCTACTATGTTCATAGCAGCCCTATTTATAATTGCCAGATGCTGGAAAGAACCCAGGTATCCCTCAACAGAAGAGTGGATACAAAAAATGTGGTATATCTACACAATGGAGTACTATTCAGCCATTAGAAACAATGAATTCATGAAATTCTTAGGCAAATGGATGGAGCTAGAGAACATCATACTAAGTGAGGTAACCCAGACTCAAAAGGTGAATCATGGTATGCACTCACTAATAAGTGGTTATTAACCTAGAAAACTGGAATACCCAAAACATAATCCACACATCAAATGAGATACAAGAAGAAAGCAGGAGTGGTCCCTGGTTCTGGAAAGACTCAGTGAAACAGTATTTGGCAAAACCAGAACGGGGAACTGGGAAGGGGTGGGAGGGAGGACAGGGGAAGAGAAGGGGGCTTACGGGACTTTCGAGGAGTGGGGGGGGCTAGAAAAGGGGAAATCATTTGAAATGTTAATAAATTATATCGAATAAAAAAAAAGATAGCCTTTTCAACAAATGGTGCTGGTTCAATTGGAGGTCAGTATGCAGAAGAATGCGAATTGATTTATTCTTATCTCCATGTACTAAACTTCACTCAAAGTGGATCAAAGACCTCCATGTAAAACCAGATACACTGAAACTAATAGAAAAGAAACTGGGGAAGACCCTCGAGGACATGGGCACAGGGGAAAAGTTCTTGAACAGATCACCAATAGCTTATGCTTTAAGATCAAGAATTGACAAATGGGACCTCATAAAATTACAAAGTTTCTGTAAGGCAAGGGACACTGTTAAAAGGACAAAACCGCAACCATCAAATTGGGAAAGGATATTCACCAACCCCACATCTGATAGAGGGCTAATATCCAATATATACAAAGAACTCAAGAAGTTAGAGCTCAGGGAACCAAATAACCCTATTAAAAATGGGGTACAGATCTAAACAAATAATTTTCACCTGAAGAAATTCGGATGGCCGAGAGGCACCTTAAGAAGTGCTCAACATCATTAGTCATTAGGGAAATGCAGATCAAAAAGTGCTCAACATCATTAGTCATTAGGGAAATGCAGATCAAAACAATCCCGAGATTTCACCTTACACCAGACAGAATGGCTAAGGTCAAAAACTCAGGAGACAGCAGGTGTTGGCGAGGATGAGGAGAAAGAGGAACACTCCTCCACTGCTGGTGGGGATGTAAGATGGTACAACCACTGTGGAAATCAGTCTGGAGGTTCCTTAGAAAACTGGGCATGAGACTTCCAGAGGACCCTGCTATACCTCTCCTGGGCATATACCCCGGCATACAATAAAGACACATGCTCCATTATGTTCATAGCAGCCTTATTTATAATAGCCAGAAGCTGGAAAGAACCCAAATGCCCCTCAAAGGAGGAATGGATACAGAAAATGTGGTATATTTACACAATGGAATACTACTCAGCAATTAGAAACAATGAATTCACAAAATTTTTAGGCAAATGGTTTGATCTGGAAAATATCATCCTAAGTGAGGTAACCCAATCACAAAAGAATACACATGGAATGCAATCTCTGATAAGTGGATATTAATTAGCCCAGAAGCCCTGAATACCCAAGGCACAAAATGCATATCAAATGACTCCCATGAAGAAGTATGGACAGGGTCCTGATCCTGGAAAGGATTGATCTAGCATTGGAAGGGAATATAAGGACAGAGAAAAAGGAGGAAGGTGATTGGAGACGGGATGGAGAGAAGAAGGTTTATGGGACATATGGGGAGGGGGGATCCGGGAAAGGGGAAATCATTTGGAATGTAAACAAATAATATAGAAAATAAAAATATTAATAAAAAAGAATGAAAAGCATTTATTTTCTGTTTCCTTCACTCTGAAAATATGTGATGCAAAAGCCCGAGGAACTGGAAATGATCCCATAAGTCTGATTCACAGATACTCTGCTGCTCACTGCTTCTGAAGCAGTGCTCTTGAAAGAAAGCATTTCTTCGCACACGCCCCCCACACACACACATATACACACACACAACACACACACACACATACTTAACTGATGTGATTGTTGAACATGGTATCCCACCCTAGGAAAAATAGCAACTCAATTGGACTTACTATTGTGCCATGGGAGATTAAGTTGTAGAAATAAGTAGCACATTTTCCTTGGGCATCTTTGAAATGGCATCATTATAGGAGACAGGGAATAGGAAGTGATTCTTCTGGTATATTTTAAATTTCTTGATATTCAAATAGAATAATTTAAAGAAATTATTATATTTAGGTCAATGTAAGAAACCTATATGATATTATGCATATGACTTATAAAACAGAAAGCACCAAACAATATAATTTAAGAAGTAATAGTTTTTGTTCATTTGTTTTGTCCTTTTGTATGTTAGCGTCTAATCCCAGATGTCATGTGTTTGGGATATGTGACAGATACCAATACAAAGAGGTTACCATGCACACATGAGTGGTGCTGATCTCACAATGTACTGCTTGGGGCTCACACCTCAGGGAACATTGCTGGCTCTGACAGAAACCCCACATGAAACCTAGAGCAAAACTTTTCTTTGCTCTCATGAAAGTAAAGGTGCTTAATAGTTTTTGGTTTGAAGTCTCTTTTGCCAGATTTAGCATAGCCACACCTGCTCAGTCCATTTGCTTGGGATACTTTTTTTTTCATTCTTTTATCCCATGGTGGTATCAGCCCTTATTGAGGAAGGAGGTATGCTTCTTGGGTACAGTAGAGAGATGCTTTCTATTTTCTAATACAATTGGTTAGTCTGTGTCTGTTATATTAAGAATTATTATTCAGTAAAGTTTATTAATCCATTTACTTTGTTGTCATAGTAGTACTTAGTGGTTTCTGATCGTATCATTTAAAAGACATAACAAATGCAGAAGCAGCACTAGCAGCTGTGGCAAACAATGCTGTAGTGTCTTTATAGACTTTCCTTGGCACACAAAGGCATAACAGTGGCCTCCGTCCCTAAGAACCAGCAACACGGAAACATAAAGGAAACCATAAGAGTAATAGATATATCTAACACTAAACATAAAGTTTCCTTAAGTGTCAGGAACACAAATAAATAATTTAGTGTATCTGATCCCTTTAAACAAGTAACAGGAAGTCTTTCTGTCATCATTAACAAATCTGAAAACGTTTCTTATGTAACTTTTATTTTATGATAGGCAATAACAGAAAAGGGTGGTTCCCTCTCATTCATATCGTAACCACATTGGAAAGCTGTTGCCAGTAAAATATATGACATCCTCCCATCATGCATACGTCCCATCTACTTTCACTCCATTGTATCTCTTAGAAATACAGTGATTTGTAAGGCACATGAAAGATGGATATATTAAATATGAGTGCTTTTACATCAAGAGATACAGGAATGACTTTTGCAATCTTCTGTGTCCATTAACTAGAATTGTCTTAGGAAATTCAGGTTTCATAACTATCACTCACAGTAGGCAACATGACACCTCTGTGAAAGAGTTTATGGCTATAGTCAGTAGATTCCTTCCTGGGAACAATAAAAGGGAACTTAGTAAGTTTTCCCTGCACATTTGGGTTCCAACAGCAATGCAATATGCAATGGATGTGACTCAATCTCGCCAAAAAAGACATTTTACAGTTATTTCCAGCTGTTAAATACTCCCTTATAAACCTAACTGATGAGCTCAGGAAATGTGATCCAGTTTCCATATATTTGTAAATAATAACATTTGTGTTATTCAGCCTTCTGTCTCCGTGGCAAAGCACTAGTGGTAAATCAGCTTAAAAGAAAGAAAAGTTTACTTGCCTCACAGTTAGAAAGGTTTCTGCCCATGACCGACCATTGGTTCTGCTGTTTTGGGCCTGTGACAGCACAGCACAACATGGCAGGGACATATGATATAATAGGTCTGCCCATCTCCTAGGAAAAAGGAAACAGAAGACAAGAAGGAACTGGCATCCCAACATCCCCTTCAAGGACATTCTCCCCGTGACCCAAATTCTTTCTGCAAGACCTTATCCCCTACAAGTTCTACCAGCTCTCAGTAGTGACACAGGCTAAGCCACAGCTGCAGCTTGTGGCCCATTTATGATCTATCCCAATGAGTCCACTCATTTGAGCCATGTGTCTCAGTTCTAAGGCCAAATGCTTCTTCACAGTCACTCCACGGAACACTGGAAAGAATGTCAGCTCACTTTGGGTACACCTTTCAGAAATCATCTGCTGAGGAAGAAAGTCTTCAGCTGGCAGAGCATGCACATTCAAGCTGTTCTGTAAAATCATCCCTATTATTTTTAAAGTATTTAAAAATACTTTTAAAGAAGTCACTTTATCTCCAATGGAGGCCCAAGTTTAATTTATGTGTTTAATTATTTGAGAATGTGTATATGCAGGGCACATTGGCTACTCACACTGACTCAGGCAGTATTGACAGCTTTTCCTGCTGAGACTCTCCTTGTAGGCCCTGCCCCTAAGGACTTCCAACCACCAGGTTACAGACCCAGCCCAAGCCCCAGCCCTACAGGATAAAATGGTCAAGCTCAGGACTTGAAAAGCCACCAATCACTACCCTGGAAAGTTCCACCCCGAAAAGCTCTGTGCCCCCAAGAAACATTATATAAACCGTGTCTTCTGCTTAGTTCTCAGCTGCTTCTCGACCAAGCAGAGGCAGCCACCCCCATAGGTTCTTTCCCAATAAATCTCTTGTGTGAGGTTTGTTGTGCAATGTGACTTTATTGTATTCTTTGGCTCCAGAATGCAAGGGTGTCTTTGCCTTCAGAGCTGTAACATAGTACAGGCTGGCCTAGAACTCAGTTTCTGCATCACAAGATAGAACCTAAGATCTCCAGATGTTTAGATCACCAGCATGAATGGTAGCTATGAGGTATTGGTGCCAGTCATGATGAGTAGTACAAAATGCCATAAATATTTTACACTGGGAGAGTATCAAAGTAAACCAGTCTTAATGACAAACAATAGTGTCTAAAGACTGAGGAAGAATCTGGGTGAGCTGTCTGAATCATCACCAGATATGACCTGAGATCTCCAGATGCCTAGATCACCAGCATGAGTGGTAACTATGAAATATTGGAGCCTATTGTGGTGAATGGGACAAAAAGTCATAGATATAAAAATATTTACAAATCTCCAACCTTGAGTGTAGGTTCTCAATGTGCCTGTGTAGCTGCTGGGCATCTGGTGACTCATCAGTATTTTGGCAGAGTATTTATGACATACCACTAGAGGAAGGCATGCAGGAACCTAGGCAGAAATTTATGCCAACAGAATACAAGAGAATGTGAACACACAGAAAAAACAAATGAAGATATCAAAACACAGGCACTTGTAAGAAGGCAAGGAGAATTGGTTACTGTGGACTCAGGTTCATCTATTGCTCCATAAAAGACCATTCTGATGTTCAGATGCTACATTGGTCAGCATTGTCCAGAGAACTAAAACCAGTTATACTGTGTGTGCTTCTGTGTATGAATCTACATACACATGTGGAGTGATGCTGGAGAGAGAAGGAAGAGAGAAAGAAGGTCTATTAGAAGGAACGGATAGTGTAATGTTGAAGACTGGCAAATCCACAACCACAGACCAAAAGTCTACTTCATTTCTGTTAATGTGAAACAAATGCACTGAAGCACACAGCAATTTATGGGAGAAGGGAACATTTTTAGCTCTTCCCAAGTTATGGTCTACCAGAGCAAAAAAGTCAAAGCAGCAGGGAATTAAAATGGCTAGTCACAAAACATCCACAATCAAGAACAGAGAGCAGTGCATGTTTGCATGCTCGCTTGCTTGTTTGCTTGTGATCAGTCCTATTTCACCGGTTCAGGATCCCAGGCCTGGAGAATTGTACCATTCTCAAATCAGTTAACTTAAGACAACTCCCACAGACTTGCATACAGGCTGATCCGATGCAAACAATTTCCCATTTCCCTTTCTTCTGGGGTGTTTGTACGTTGTTGACAATTAACTGTAGTGATAACTTTACTGGCTTTGAAATATATGCTGATTTATTTGCATAAAACTATGATACAACTAGATAGACAAAACGCCATATTTATTGTAGAACTCCAATTTAAGTGTTATCCCTAACAAATCCACTTAAAAGCAAAAAAGGGGAAGATGTAGTGGCATGCATAGTAAAGCTTTTATGTCTGGCTTTAAGTGAAATGTTTCAGCAAAGCCTTTGATATGTTCGGGTCAATCAGTAGAGGCTGAAAAATTGTTTTGAGACTGTGTGAACCTTGAAGAAATGTTATCTATCTAGAGAATCTGCAATTATATTCGAACCTTTGTTTATTGTACACACAGACACATTACATTTAAACTACACTTATATACCTTGCCCCTTTATTTGCTTATTTATTTGGGAGAATGTAAAATACATGCCCACACATTTCTTTATAACTAAAACAAGACTTACTTACTTTATGGAGGGAAAGAGGATGCAAACAATATGAAAATAAAAAAATACTCAGTCACTAATTTTTTCTTTCATTGCTTGTCAACTTGAGAATTTGTATATGCAGGGCACACTGACTTGGTGAGCATGGGCAGCTTTTCCTGCTGAGACTCTCCATATGTAGACCCAGTTATTTGCACATTTTCTAGGGGTCCTGATTTGTTTGTGAAAATCCATAGGACAGCTTCCTCAAGTAACCCTGTAGGAGAACACTCACCAGGGTAGAGGCATCAGTGCTTGATTTGCCCTACCTTTTTCCTTTCTATCTGATTGTAATGATGAGTCCCGAGACAACACTAAAAGACTCCAGAAGCCCACTGTGCCATCTCAGAACTGGTCCAGGTCCATCATTATTTTATCGACAGCCAGAGGGTCTTTTTGATTTTCAAAAAAACACATAGGGAATTTACTTTCTATGAGTACTCTCTGGTTCTCCTTCATTAAGTAATCTTTGCCCTACCTCCAAATCTATGACATGTAAACATCATGGTTTCCAAGGTATGCCTCATTTAAGACAGCATTTTGGAAAGATCTGTTGAAACCCTGGCCTCAAGGTGCATTAGTCATTGAGCCAACTAGGCATATGCATTGAGACGAACACTAACCAGTCCAGAATCTCCTATAAAATCATAAACAACTTAGATACTTCCAACCCTGACGGTATTGAGTAGTATAATTATTTTAGAGCATCAAAAGGAACAATCAAGTCAAAGCAAAACAAAAATCTAACACAGCACACATGAAATCCTATATATCAATGCCCAGTATCTGGAGCCCATGATGTGGGCCCCAAAGGGCTTTGGCAGCCACCAGTCTTTAGTCCTGGCCCTGTAGCACACAATCTTTCTTAGTCTTAAGCCTGCTCCACTGAACACTGGTAGCTCAACTTAGTGAACATCCACAGTCACAGCATGGACACATCTCCAATATCCTCAAGTCTCCATTACAACCTTTACTTTCATAGTTCCATGTCAGGGCCTCTCCATAGGGACTCCAATCCTGGCATACAGGTCCAGGCCTCAGCTGCTCTCCAAGACCCCTTGAGCACTTCAACTTCCATACCTTCAAAATGCTTATCAAAGGATGTTTACATTGCCAAGTTCTGCTGCCAGCTTCAGACATAGTCTGGCCCCCTCGGACCACAGCTGCATCTGCTTCCATGAGCTGACTGTCAGTAAACAGTTTCCTTTTGTTCCACTGAAGCACAGCAGGTTTTATCCTGGAAGTGAAGAACTTTTACAATTGCAGCTGCTTTTTCAGTCACAGTCTGATCAGCACATACAGATTCGTATCCAAAAATACATTTTGCATTTTCAAATGCTAGTTCCTCTGCCCCCAAATATAGTTGCAATCTGAACATGGCATTGTAATGCTTATTCTAAGAATCCATGGTCTAAAGTTTGTGTAAACATTGCTTCCCATTTATCCTCTTATTTGTCATTAAAAATTACCTCATCAATAACTGAGTAGAAGAGAAAATAAGGCGGGACTTCCACCAGTGGGAGCGAGAGGGAAAGGATGAGAGGAATCACCAGGAGGAAGGGGTCTGGAGAGACACAGTAAAAAAACATTTGAAGCAGAGAGAAGAAAATCAGTACTAAAATGCAAGTATCATGGAGATTTTGGCTGGGATGTAGCCAGATTATTTTAGAGGATTAGAATAGGTCAATGACTTCCTAGTTATTTTGTTAAAAACTTATCAAATAAAAATATTTACTCTCTGTCTTATTTATTTGGGATCTAGTCCAAATAAAGAAACTATTATCATCTTTTAAAAATGCATTTACATACTCTTGCTCTGGATACAATCCTATAAGTCAGGCCACAACTGTACACGTCACTGTCACCGTTCTTATCTTCCACATTCTCGCTAAAATGGTCCCTGAAACTCTGCTTCCAGCATTCAGTGGCTTTTCCAGCACAACTTATCAAATATTTCTTCATTACTCCTGAAGTGATACTAGTCATTCTAAGCACTGCAATCATGGCCATGGTAGGCCTTGCCCTTCTCCCCCATTCTTCTGCCTTGCTAAAAATCATTAGATTCCATTCCTAAAGCTAGCACCCAAGGTCCATTTGCTTATTTGGTCATTTACTCCTCCTAAGGCTGACTACAAAAGTCCAGCTGTTGAAGTATTGAAATCCAGTAAATAAAAGTCCTATTGGCTCACCCAATTAACATGGCCAGTCAAAATTAAACACCTCATCCTAACACGGGGTTTCCCACCTTATCTTTATAAACTGTCATTTTATAAGCCACCATTTTTCTGTGGGCCACATCCGTCCTTTCTCTATTCAGAGGCAGTCCTTTGTCCCTCCAGGACAAATACTCCTTTCCCCTCTCCCTTGTTCCCTTCCCCTTCTCCTTGGTCCTCTAGCTCCTGTCTTTGTCTCTTATTCTCTATTCTTTGTCCCTCTAAGGTAAATAAATCTCCTTTGTGCTGAGAACCTGGTCCTGGGCTAATACAACCCCTTACACTTCCCACAACAAAAGATGAAATCTACAAGATTAACTCTCTCACATCAATGATCTCCAATTCTTTGGCACTACCTTTGGTCCTGGCTCCATTTTGGTTGCTGTGATAAAATACTCTGACAAGTGAAGCAGCTTAAGGAGATGGCTTTAATTTAACTCAAATGTTCAGCCTGCAATATAACCAAGCAGGCAAGTTGTCTTGGTTTAGGGTTACAAGTGCTATGATGAAACATCACGATCAAAAGGAAGTTAGCAAGGAGAGAGTTTATTTGGCTTACACTTTCGTATCATAGTTCATCACTGAAGAAAGTCAGGTCTGGGACTCATGCAAGAACCTGGAGGCCAGAACGGAAACACAGACCAGGGAAAGGTGCTGCTCTCCATGGCTTGATCTGCTTGATTTTTATATGCACAGGATAACCTGCCCAGGGTTAGGACGGACCATAGTGAGCTAGGTCCATCTCATCAATCATTAACTAAGAAAATATACCCTATAGACATGCCTATAGGTCAATCAGGAGGCATTTTCTCAGTTGAGGTTCCCACTCCCCTTGTGTCAACTTGAAGCAAACAAGACCAACCAGCACAGGTATGTGACAGGTAGGTTTTATGCATCAGCTCTTAAGCTTAGGTTTGCAGCCTCCATGGGTATAGAATATCAACATGTCATCACGGGGCGGGACTGTTGTCTAAGTTTCCTCTGAGGTTGAAATAGCCCATCATACAGAGAAACTCCATAAGCAGGAAGACTATTTAGAATAGTTTCAGGAAGTCCCAGAACCTTACCAGATTCACTGGGCCTCTCCTTGCAAGAGTAAACAATAAAGGTTGAGAATCCCTCTCAGAGGACATGAAGCTGAGCAGAAGAGAAGACTCTCAGGGAAGCCAACCCACCAAGAAGACCGGAGAGCACATCATCGTCCTGGAAGAGGTGTAGACTAGTCACTGGGAAGGACACTCTTCAACCTGTTGAGCTGCCTGCAGGCTGCTCAGTTGGCTCCAGCTTCACAGGTGTGTGGGCTGTCACGCAGACTGAGGTGGCTTTGAGTCATTTCTGCTCCTGTGACTCTCCTACCCATATTCCATAAGTTACCTCAGGAAGACTCAGAGTTCACTAAATTAGACTAGATTTTGGGTAGAATCCATACTTTGGTCTGTTGTGAGCTCCCTACCTGGATTGGGGAAGATGCATGTGTTGTGTCTCCCCAGAAAAGTTTTGTCACACACCAAGGCTATAATTAGAGAGAAAACCTTCAGTAAAATCAAGATGTAGTTACTGAATTAAGCTCTGTAATAGATTGAATGTATAGATATGCGTGGTGCAACAGCCATCATTTCTGCTTGCTTCAGTCACAGCTTAAGGTCCGAATGCTCACTTGGCAACGTGAGTCGTACAAAAGTAAAAGAGCCACGCCATGGTCGGCTGCAGTGAAGTATCACTAAACTTTTCTCACACGCAGAGTTTAAGTTGCTGTCAGAAGTAAGTGCACCACAAAATCAGCAGGTACAGAACACTCATTCATTCCTAAGTCAATAACCTCCCTGATATTAACCCTGCCCTGATCTCCTTACATAAACAGTTTTACTTCACACATAAGCTGGCAGACTCATTTCAATACAAAACTGTGAATTCCTTTACCTGTTTTCAAATCAATTATGTACCACTCTAATCAATGTCTAGAAATGTCTAGCAAGGCACATAGGAATAATTTTTGACAAATGGGAATTATGTGGGCTATATGACTACTTTACTTACATATAATGATAAATACTCAATGGGAAGGAAGAAACAAAAATCAGGCAAATAGCCCAGGTGTAAAACATTGCGTCTACCTCTGAGCTTTAAACTGCGGGTAGGACAGGTTGTCCTTGTCTGGTTTTAATCAGACATTGTCATCATGGCATGAATTTTGGTGTCCAAATCTCTAAGAAATTACTAAAGTCTGTATGCTGTGTAGCACAGTGCCTGGTGTTCCCTCTCAGTCAGTTCACCACTCCTAATTCTTGCCTGCTTATAACCAGTGTGGTCCTTCAAGGTTACCGGCGTGGTACTGTCTGTGCTGTATGTTCATTTGCAAATGTCCACAAGTTTAAAAACCTTACAGAGACTGGGAAAGCAGAAAGTCACATTTGTCCTAAGCTCTGGACTACCACTTAAAGCTTGACTGCTATAAAAAATACTCTCCATTTAGGTCATTTCCCCTTCATCTGGGGTAAGGGAAATGTAGTTGGTGCTACCACCCCAGGTTCACACTTTTTCCTGTAATCCAAGCCATATGTGGGGCACCTACGCTTGACTCTGCAAGCCATCCGCTTGCTCTCTTTCAATTGTGACGCTGACGTATGAGGAATGGGGAGAGGTTGGGATTTTCATTTAAAGCCATGAAAGTTTCAGTTGTGAATGTTCCAAAATACAGATGGATTTACTTCTCTTTATTCAGACCTGAAATTGCTGTGGACCAGTCTGCGGCTGCCTGGGGCACAGATCTATAAGGGACCATTAAAGTCTCACTGGAATCAATGGCATGTGTCGCTATGAGTCAGATTTCCTGTAGTGGCTCCTTAGATAATTGAACTATGCAGTTTCATAGTCAAGCAGAAAAAAAAAATATCCCAGTGAATATTTTGTCATCCGACCTGAAAAACTCAATTTGGCCAATAGAATAAAGGTCCTATACGCCTCTCTGAGAATATCTGTCAACTAAGATCAGTACAGACATTAAATACTAAATAACAAGTCACTTCATAAATAACCACTTAGAGCTAAAATATTCTATACATTTTCAAGAACACTTTTAATCCAGAAAATAACAACTGAGAATTGGAAAGTAAAATGAAAATATTTTACAGATATGAAAAGTCATATTTTAAATAATGGTTTGTAATAACATCTCTGTAAACTACCTTTCAGTTTGGCAAGTGGATATAATACTGTCCATTTATAGAGATGGAGAACAGATATGATGCAGAATTTCTCACAGAATTGCAGCATAGTGCTCAGTTACAGAAGTAATTTCCCATATTAAACATAAATATGAAACTGAGTCCTTATAAATTCAACCTTTTCCTACTCTACTAGGTAAGTTTTGGAACAAACATATTAAGATTGATTGCTCTGATAGAATCGACTTCCTGGCTCCTTTATCTTTCTAGGAAAGATGAGGAGTGAGCCCTGGTATTTGGTTTCAACTGACTGCTATACCAACAGCTCAGGAATACAGTGCCTCTTTTAACCCTGGCAGGTCACGTCTACTATTCAGTGTTGTGAAACTCGAGAGAACTGACACATTTTGATCTTAGTAAAGGTCAAATGTCTTCACTATTTGAAAAGAGTAACAAACTACAGATCTCTCTGTGTTGAAGGAAAGGTAGTGCTGTGGGACTATAAAACTGATGGTTTGTTTACACTCAGCTCAGAATCATAGTTCCACTAGGACACTGCTCTGCCATTCTGTGGCCACCTAAGATATTAGCCATTGTATGTTTTGCAAATGTGGAAATTGGAGAAAGCAGGAGCTTTGATCATTCCAAATGTAGAACTGCCCGCTGGCCCACTTTGTCTTCTATTCCACAGGCCTTTGGTTAGGTTTCTCATTTTCTCGGAGTTTACTCTCCAGAGTGAGTGAGTGAGTGAATCAGAAATAATAAATATAAAAGTATCCATCCTGCCCACTGCAAAGTAGGTGTTTGGTAAATAAAAGAGATATTATTTTTGCTGACATTCCTGCTGGGTATTACTCAGCATGTCACCTCCGTCTACATCTAATTACGAAGTTAAAATGCCTCACACGAATGATCTTGCTGGCATTTCACAGATACTTACTTTTGAGAATCAACACCTACTTTGAAGCAAAAAGACTTCAGCCTGATCTTTTGCAGCATAGTGATTGCTTTCTTATTAAGCATGAGTTCCCCAAAAGCACGACTCTGTGCCGGTCTGTAAATGTGTTCCGCTCACCTACGAGAATTCCAGCAGGTGCTTGAGAGACTTGTACAGATATGGTCAGGGGTAGCGCAAGTGTCGAACATGCCAACTTATCTTGATTGGCAGTGGCTACCATGAGTTAATTTTTTTGAAGTGTTTTATTTGTTCACATTTATCCTAACTGAAGTTCATAACTACTTCATTTGACAGTTTAAAAATCATTCTGCAAATAAAAGAAAAGAATCACAGCTGGATAGCTAAACAAAGGACTCTGTGTAATAAAAGAAGAGAGTGTTAAAAAGCAACATCAGAACAAGCAGAGGTAACATGAACATGATTTTCAAGAAGGTTCTGGAAGTTGATTCTGGAGTCAGAAGGAAGGTCACCATGAGTGATCAATGTCTCCTGAATTTGGGTCTGCATATGTAAAGTTCTGCTATGAATGTATGGAGGTCTACCTTTATCCCTGAGACCACAATGCATTTTGAGCCCATAGCAATGGACCCACAGTCTGGCAAAGACACTGTATGATAAAAACACTGCCACAGAACATGGAATACTTGCTGTGGACTGTAGGGTTAAGGAAATCCTGCGTCTGCTCCTCCACAGGCCTTGTGCCTCTGGGGCAGGCAGGATGCAGGAGTTTTGACTGCGCTTATACAGGTTGGATGTCTGGCTATGGGAAGCCTCGGGACACTGCTGTGGGGATAGGGGAGAGCAGTTTGGGGTCCCTGGGACAGCCAGAGCTGGCTGGGGAGGGTGGCAGGGGAGGGGTGTCCCAGGACCTGCAAGGAGGCTGGGGCCATCTGATTCTCAAGTTCTTGGTTGCTCAGGTACCTCTGGATGCCTCGGGAGAGCTGAAAATGGAGTTGGGGCCGCAGCCTGGATCTAGCCCAGGGCCCAAGGGAAAAGGAGTTGCTCAGGCTGGATCCTGCTAGGGTAGAGTTCTTGGTTTGTAGGAGGGCAGCTGGCTTGACTTGGAGGTTGTGGCTGGGAGCACAGAGAGGCCTTCTACGAGAAATTATAGTGGGTTCTGTAAGTTAAGGTCTTCCCTATGGCAACCCACAGCAGATCCCAGTGAAAAGAGAGTCCATGGTTTTATGGCATTTATGGTCATGGTGGAAAGTGGATGAGTAATACTACCGAGTTCTCAGGGCAGGACTGAGGTTAAGTACCTTCTGCAGGGAGGAGTGTCTGGGAAGGAAAGCTTAATTGGCTATGCCTCCAGGCCTTTAGGTACCGTAACCTGAGCCTGTGTCTTGGCACACATCCATGTTACCATGAGTCCTACAATGGACATTACAGTCTAGTCATTACAATGGAGAGCTGTCTTGAGGCTGCATGGCCACGCCCTCTACCTGTGGAGAGACTTGGGACATTGCCCTTATGTGACTGATAGACAGAAGCCTAGTGTCCAGGAACCAGGCAAAAATACCTGCTGTCCCTCAGGGTCATGGAGAAAGCTAGCCCAGGCTGCCTTTCACTGGCCTACAGTGGACCACACTCTGGATAGTCCTGGTTGGATCTCTGAGCCAATGACTCACCTTGACTTCTTGGCAGCTAGAAGAACTTTTCAAGCAGGGCTGCCTTCAGTTCTCAATAGCTAGCTTCTGATTATGACTTGTGGTGACATGGATGTGGGCCAAGACCACAGGCTCATGTTTATGCTACCTGGTGCCCATCAAGGAAAAGGTGAACACACTGTCCATCTCTGGAATCAATTGAAGGGGCGCTTGTGACATGTGCTGGTCAAGCCGTTGCCTTCATCCTCAGTGCTAAAATCCATACCACATAACGTTTAATGTGTGTGTGTTCTCTCCTCTGATGTGTCACACACAAAGCAGAGCTTTGTAAACTGCAGACTGCCCACCTCTGCAGGCTCGATCCTTCTCCCTCCGAGGCTTCAGGAACATTCCCAGCCTCCAGGCTTCTCACATGGATTGAAGACTCTGATTATGATGAAGATCTACATTGGTTTCAGTCTATCTGAAAATATCCAAGCACATGATTTCAGGTTTTGTTAAATGAATTGTGCTTTATGAACAACAAGCTTACAAAAGTTACTCAGTAAACAGGAAGAAAAAGGATGGATTGTGGCAACATAGAATGCAATTGAAGGTTTCCCCACTGTGAACAGTCCTCTCCCAAAGCAATTTTGAAATTGATTATATTCTTATTTTGAAAGAGAAATATTAGCCTTGAGTATAATACATTACTTGCCAGGTTATTTTCTTATCTTTTTTATAATCTGAGACTATAAATGTGATACCAATTCCCCACTAATAGGTGAATTTATTTCTAAAATAGCTAATGTCTAATGTCTCTCATTTCATTTTGACCTATGTTGAATACAAAAATGTGATAAGTAAATCTAAAACATATCTATTAGTATGTCGGGGGACTCAGGGACATATTTTATGACTGTACCTTAAAGGCTCAGGTTAACATCTGTCTCTACTGTTTGAGGGTATTTTAAAAATTGCACCAATAAAAGACCAGCTTACAAAAGTGTATGTGCAACGGTTAGCTCCACTGCCAGTGACGACTGCTTGTTTAGAGAGAGCTGAAGAGAAGCACTGTTCTAGAATGTTATTGCATGAAGAAAGAAAATACACACTCAGGCCATCCACAGGAATTTTGCTCAGGAAGCCTAAATCCAAGTGAGCCACTACAAGCCAGCCTTGTCAGGGTCCTTCCTCCTTGCCTCTCGCAGCTTAGGGAGCCAACATTTCCTGGCTCTTGTGTTGTGGAAATTGGCGTTTGGATTTAAGAGAATTGAGTTACAGAGGCAGCTGAAAGTGCCTGGAAATCACAGGCAGTTTCCACTCTAGCAGCAAGCTGTGGCAGAGCTGGAGCTGGACTGTCAGCAGAGGCCTTGTCTCTGGCATCCCTCGTGTCTCTGGTGTCTCTGGCATCTCTGACTCCGAGCTTCCTGACAGGAAGGCTGCCGCTGTGACAGAGGCACCTTAATGGGACGTGGAAAATGTCAGCATTGAGTGCTTCTCTCTACATCGATGTGTGACCTTTTAGAATGAATGTAATGACTGCATTAGCTCTGCTGGCCGGCAGCAGACACCATTCTCCATGTGTCTGCCCTCTTTCCACGCTCAGAAGCTGTCCTGATATTAAACACACTGCACAAACTCAGAGCAGGGCATCTCACTTTGATGATGCTCACCTCTCAATGACACCTTGATTCAATGCCGATCTGATCATCATAATGGCCACAGAGTAACTAGTGGGTTCTACTGTATCTAGAGAAGATACTCGACAGAGGGAAAATTCACATACTAGTTTAAGAGGATGTCATAGCATTTTATCATGTCATTCAAATATAACGTAAGATCATAAGTTAGTTAGTTTAACGTTCCCTATAGCAAACTCAGGTTTCATAAAGTGATATTTGGGAGAAGGAAAGGTGACTGTCATGCCATATTCTAACTGATTATGTGAATGAATGATACTATAGCCCCTGCTGCCACTTTGTTGCGACACTTCCCTCCCAGGGGGATTCCTATGCAGGGAATCCCTCCTTTTATGGTCCCAATAACAAACAGAGACCATATTCCATCCAGAGTTTATCTGAGGAGTGAATGAGTATGTTAGGTGAGGCTTCCTCCCAACTGGATGCACCACAAATTCTTGACCCAGTTTGTAGAGGAATTTCCTACAGCTGCATGTATAGATACTCCATGCCAGTCCCTCATCTTCCCTGGCATATATAACACTCTATACCCTACCTGAGGCCACATACAATTAAGGCAGGATTACATGTAACATGTGGTAAGGAGGGTATGGTGACTTTCCTTGTCTGTTTATGAGGGAATTCCCTCTGTCAATACACCTAGCTAGGATTATCCTCCTGAAGATGATGGTTA
The DNA here is from genome assembly GCF_947179515.1 of Apodemus sylvaticus. Classification (NCBI taxonomy): domain Eukaryota; kingdom Metazoa; phylum Chordata; class Mammalia; order Rodentia; family Muridae; genus Apodemus; species Apodemus sylvaticus. The sequence goes on along the minus strand of NC_067474.1, from coordinate 18,753,451 downwards.
CTTGGCTCATTGGACAGTCACAACACACACCTCTCACTCATTCACAGTACAAGACCTACTCTCCATAGAGAGCCAGAAAAATTGTTTCAAAATGTAAATCAGAGTGCACGCATTTCCCACAAAAGTACACACACGCTTTACCCTCCAATGGTGCTCCTCCTAATGAGCCCTCAGAACTCAGCCAGATCCTCACACCCTTATCAGGCCTTTCACATCCTGCCTGCCTGCTGGGCTGCTTCATTCCTCACAGCCCCTGTCCTTGAAGAGACAGGTTCAGTCACACTAATCAAGCTAAACATCATGAAAATTAATTCACCAGTAGAGCTCTTGGTCTAATCCTGATTGCATGTTTTGAAAAAGAATGAAGGTCTTTGGACTATGGCTGCTGTAGACTGATTTGTACCCACTTAAGAGTTCACTCGTGGATGCACTAGCTCCCAATACTTCAAAATGTAACCATATCTGGATGTCTGGTTTTCAAAGAGGTGACTGGATTTCAAAGAAACAAGGTCATAGATCATTATAATAGGAACATGGACCTGACAGGCACAGAGAGATGCAAGAGACAGACGTGGAGCGGTTTATTTTCTCGCATCCCTCAGAAAGGACCATTGCACAGGAATGGTGAGGCATCCTGGACTTCAGCCTTCTGAGCTAAGACACCAGTCACTTCCTGTTCTTTAAGCTATCTCACGTGCACTACTTCAACAGTGGCACTAGAAATTTAATAAAAAGTGTCCTTATTTGTGACTTAGGAAAGATGATCGTGTATCCTTTATAACTTATGTGCAGACTTAATAAAATCCCCAAAGATCTGAGGTCTGCACCTGTCTCTTAATACTTATTAATCATTTTAACTATTATTGATCAACCCTGTTGTACCTGGCTAATAAAACTGAATATAAATTCCAGATCTTAATGTGACCTACTTCACAATGAGAGTAAAGATAATCCTCTTCAACTCCTTATCTGTGGGACAAATCACCCACAGGAAAGAGACACTCTGTTGTTCCCTGAGGAGCTCAAGATCAACAGGGACATACATTCAACCATTTGGTAACATGAACCCACAAAAACCAGTGAATTGGAGTACTATACACATATTAGAAACAAATTAAATGCTAACTCAAGGGAGATGATCTGTGAAGGCAACACAGAGTGATCCAATGGGAATATGGGACAAATGGAACACATTCTTCCCTGGAAAACATTCGCCGCCCTGGAGTGGGGATAGGTTAGGGGTAGGAGAAGGTTTCTCCAAATATTTCAGTATTACAGCTCTTTTAGAAGATATTCAATGAAACAGATTATATGTATACAGTTAATTTGAGATGATTATGTGACATTTCTCAGGTAGAAGATTAAGGGTTGGGGCTCTTCTGATTAATCAGAGAATAAGAAGCCCTGCTAAGGAAAGCATGTTTGGTTTTTTTTTTTTGTCTGTGTGTGTGTGTGTGTGTGTGTGTGTGTGTGTGTGTGTATCTGTGTGTGTGTGTGTGTATGTGCTATGCTTAGCAAAACTGTTCGGTCATGGTAGACTACAACCTTAGTAGTGAGGTCAACATGAGCATCCCACACGATTTTACAAATAGTGATTGAACAAGAACCTTCAGCATCCTTCGGCCACCAGGAAGTGGCCCACAGATCACAGCTGGACCTTTATGGTCACACAGAGAAGCACTGAGAAGCAGGCATGCTGGCATTATTGTTAACAGAGCGAGCAGGGCTGCCTGTGTCACTCCAATGGTAAAGCAACCAAAAGGAAAGACATAAAAACAGATGAATTAAAGTACCTTAGCAAATTTGCTTTGCAATCATCTTACATCTAAACATTCTGAAACTCTGGAGTGACCATACCTAATTGTTATCAAAGGACCCACCTATGCCCCAGGTATGCACCCACATTACATTCTATTTGGAGCCTAAACCTCTTTCAGTCAGAATCTACACCCCACATTGATCTGTAAGACATACATAAAGTACATACAATAATCATACTCATATATGTATATATTTGTAAACAGATTCATATATAAATCAGTATGCATATGAATATATATATATATATATATATAAAGTTTGACTAAGAATGAACTGTTCATATACTGTGAAATTTATTATGTACTATTTACATTTTTACTCTGATTTTATAGACTTGCACCACAGTTCTTCCATACAACTTAAACATCAGCCGAGGGAAGTAATACAAAGTTGTGGGAAGAGGCAAGACTTGTCAGATTGCACACTCAATTAAGAACTTGGTCAGGTTTTCTGAGTAGTGGAGTGTGCCCCAGCTTAGGTGTTAGGTGGGAAGCTGCCTTGCCATTTTGGTGATGGCTCCTAATTCAATATCCCCTTAGCTTCACTTTCTCTAACCAGAGCAAATTACCTCTGCTTGCATCATGTCTGATGCATACCTGGGAGTGACTCATAGGATGATAATTATGAAGAGCTAATAGTACTTTTGAAAAGAGTACAGATAGTTCAAATGGAAGGAACCGGAAGGAGGAAACAGACATAGAAAAGAATAAAGAAGTAGTCAATCAGATGTCAGAAAGAGAACGCCAAAATGAAACGTTTTTAGCTGAGTTACTAAAGATACAGAGAATAAATACCAACCGTGGCACATAATGTAGCCCAACACACACTGTACCAAAAAATCTATAAGGAGAATTTAGCCATTGGCTGCTTCACATCGTCTGAAGTTTGAAGTATTTATTATATTGATATTCTGGTCTTTACTTAATGACTTCAGTAAATGTTTCTAAAAAGAAATTGTGATTACATGTTACTAGTTCAAATGAAAGGTAAATTCCTAGCCAGAGTAATTTATAAAGTTAATTCCTAAATTTCTCATTCTTTGGTTTATTGAAAGTCTATATATCCTAATAGACTAATACATGAAGGCTAAGGCTGAGGTTAAAGCCATGGCCTTATGAGTAGACTTACCTTCACAAGTTTCTGAAAATTCATATAAATAAAGAATGTGCTAAAATACTCTAATTGTTATTACCCTACGTTTTTCTCTGGGATCATTTTTTTCTTTTGTTTTCTTTTTTTTTTCTTTTTGAGAATTACATACATGTATACATATTCACATTATGTCTACCCCTCGCTCCTGATCCAATTTCTTTCTTTCTTTCTTTCTTTCTTTCTTTCTTTCTTTCTTTCTTTCTTTCTTTCTTTCTTTCTTTCTTTCTTTCTTTCTTTCTTTCTCTCTTTCTTCTATAATCTTTGTTTACATTCCAAATGTTTTTCCTTTCCCGGTTCCCCCCTCCCCATAAGCCCTCTTCCCTCCACCCATTTCCCAATCAACCTCCTCCCACTTCTCTTGTAATCCCCTACAATGCTGCACAAGTCCCATAATTAGATGACTTATGGTGTACTAATTTCTTCAGTCTTTTGTGAGCAAGTTACATTATATACTATTAAAGGTAGAAATGAAGTAGAACTATGAACAACAAATTTCATTTATGGACATATAGTGGAAAGGAATTTACAATAAAGCTCGCATATGCTTGTTTAAAAAAATATTGGTCAGAAACCAAGGATCAAAAAAAAAATCGGCATCTCTTTCCCAAAGTCAAAGAACACTGGGATCAAGGCCACATATACGTTTTCATTCTAAGACTTAACTCCTTTCCATTTCAGTGGTAATTACAAATAGCTTCAAGAAAACAATAAAAGGATCTTGCTACAAAGTTTAACAATTTGATGGTTAATTTTAATTGTCAACTTGACACATCTAGAATCTTCTACAAATTCTCAATGACGGATTATCTAGATTAAATTGGCCTATAAACATGTTTATGGGTGATTATTTTTGTTATGTTAATTGAGGTGGAAGATTTAGCTATAGTTGTTAGCAGCATCCCCCAAGACAGGCTACTTTAGCTTATGTAAGTCTTAGTAGTATATACAGAAGAGACAGAAACACTGTAAGGGCTGCAGGTAATGGATTTCTCCAAGGAAATGGTGTCTTCCAAATATAACAGCAGCAAATATAACAAAGGAACTCATGGAGACTGGCATAGCAAACACAAGTCCTGCACAGGTTCAAGCCAGACAAAATCTCAGCACTGAAAGAAGAAAGCGGATAATTCTCACCCATTATCAAAAAACAATCATTTGTAATTAATACCTGGTGGCAAAGGGAAAAACTAGTTTCCTATAATGGAGTCTCATTGGCTAAATCAACTATACTCCAGAGAAGGTCATAATAGTTGACTAACATAAAACTCATTTAAAGTTCTGTTGTTGTTTTAGGGAGAGTTTTTAGTTTTGTTTGTCATGTTTTGTCTTACTGGGGTTTATTGGTTGGCTGGTTTGTTTTGTTTTCTTTACCTTTTTCTTTTCTTTTCTTGAATGAAAACATGAAGTTGAGTGGATGGCAAGGTAGGGAGGATCTGAAAGAAAATGGGAGAGAGGGAACATAATCGAAATATAGCATATAATAATTTCATCACGATGTCTCTCTTATTAATTTTATTTTTACTGTCATCACATAAAACAGGATGGCATATGTATCCAATTTGGAATTAAGCTAATAAAATAATGAACATTTATCATATTACTTGCTGTGCTCTTTGGCTCTGAGGCATATGAAATTTACCTTTACTAACAAGCTTAACCTTCTGTGATATATACCTTTTTGTATCTGTACATACGAAACTTTGTACATTTTCACATGTTCCCTCTCTCCTATTTTTTCATTCAGCATCTCACAACCACAATTGTACCACAACAAGTTTATGTTTTTAGATTCTATATATACATGAGACCACATGATAGTTATCTTTCCATGTCTGGTATATTTCTGTTTAGCATATTTTTCATGTCCATCTATGCTATCACACATAACAGTTATGTCTTATTATTAGTTACTCATCAATTGAGGAGCACTTGAGTTGATCACCCTATATTAACACTGTTTTGAAGACTACTACAGTGGAAATTAGATGCTGGTATTGCATACATTGTCTTTATTTCCTTCAGATACATGCAGAGAATTAGAATAATTGAGTCATACATTATTACTATCTTTAATTTTTTTGAGAAACTTACACTGTATCTTTGTGTGTGTGTGTGTGTGTGTGTGTGTGTGTGTGTGACAGAGAGAGAGAGAGAGAGAGAGAGAGAGAGAGAGAGAGAGAGAGAGAGAGAGAGAGAGAAAGAGAGAGTGAATTTAAGTGTTTTATTTCTCTCAAATATGGTCAATAATCAGTAGTAATGATTTTGAAAATGCTGGTTCAACTGGAGGTCAGCATGCAGAAGAATGCGAATTGATCCATCCTTGTCTCCTTGTACTAAGCTCAACTCCAAATGGATCAAGGACCTCCACATAAAGCCAGACACTCTGAAGCTAATAGAAAAGAAACTGGGGAAGACCCTTGAGGACATCGGTACAGGGGAAAGTTTCTGAACAGATCACCAATAGTGTATGCTCTAAGATCAAGAATTGACAAATGGGACCTCATAAAATTACAAAGTTTCTGTAAGGTAAAGGACACCATCAAAAGGACAAATCAGCAACCAACAAATTTGGAAAAGATCTTCACCAACCCTATATCAGATAGAGGGCTAATATCCAATATATATAAAGAACTCAAGAAGTTAGACTCCAGAAAACCAAATAACCCTATTAAAAATGGTGTACAGAGTTAAACAAAGAATTCTCACCTGAAGAACTTCGGATGGCAGAGAAGCAACTTAAAAAATGCTCAACTTCATTAGTCATTAGGGAAATGCAGATCAAAACAACCCTGATATTTTACCTTACACCAGTCAGAATGGCTAAGATTAAAAATTCAGAAGACAGCAGGTGTTGGTGAGGATGTGGAGAAAGAGGAATGCTCCTCCACTGCTGGTGGGGTTGCAAATTGGTACAACCACTCTGGAAATCGGTCTGGTGGTTCCTCAGAAATATGGGCACCTCACTTCCAGAAGATCCTGCTATACCACTCCTGGGCATATACCCAGAGGATTTCCCAGCATGCAATAAGGATACATGCTCCACTATGTTCACAGCAGCCCTTTATAATAGCCAAAAGCTGGAAAGAACCTAGGTATCCCTCAACAGAAGAGTGGATGCAAAAAATGTGGTATATCTACACAATGGAGTACTATTCAGCCATTAGAAACAATGACTTCATGAACTTCTTAGGCAAATGGATGGAACTGGAGAACAGCATACTAAGTGAGGTAACCCAGTCTCAAAAGATCAATCATGGTATGCACTCACTAATAAGTGGATATTAACCTAGAAAACTGGAATACCCAAAGCATAATCCACACATCAAATGAGGTACAAGAAGAAAGGAGGAGTGGCCCCTTGTTCTGGAAAGACTCAGTGAAGCAGTATAGGGCAAACCCAGAACAGGGAAGTGGGAAGGGGTGGGTGGGAAAACAGGGGGAGGGAAGGGGGCTTATGGGACTTTTGGGGAGTGGAGGGGCTAGAAAAGGGGAAATCATTTGAAATGTAAATGAAAAATATATCGAATAAAAAAAAAGAAAATGTCATCTCTTAATGAAAAAGGGAGTTATCTTATAGTGGTTTTAATTTGTAGTTCCTAAAGATTAAAGGTGTTCAGCCAGTTGTTAGCCTTGCAAAATTTTCAAGAAATGTGTATTCAAGCCCTTTGCTCATTTACAACAGTATCATTTGTTTTCTTGCCACCAAACCGTGTTCCTTTTATTCATGGTAGTAGACACCTCTTCTTGTGTATGTTGTTTGCAAATGCTTTTCTCCATCCCAGGTGCTTCTGTTGACTGTTTTGTTTAGCTATACAGAAGATTCACATTTTGACAAAACCCATTCTATCATGCTTTGGGTTTTGCATGCCCATCCCCTCAAGATTTTATCTAAAAGTCATTTACTAGACCAATTCCATAATTCTTCTCCATATGTGATAGTCATATTATAGTTTCAGTATATGTAAGCCCTTAATCAGTTTTAGTTGAGTTATGCCTTCCTGGAGTCATCTATTCAGGATTACTATTGCCCAAGACTCTGCCTTCTACTTTAGTTAATTTCCAGTGAAAGCTTCTCTGACCCTATTTGATATTTGGCTTTTGAAAACTTGGCTTTGACGTGCTAGAGGAGTCCTGAATAGCTTAACTGTTTATTACATTGAGTTGCCCTGAACTCCGTCTAAGACCTTAGGTGATCTCCATTTAGAGCAAGACAGAATAAAACTTAGCTGTTATTCATGATCTTTCTACACCATAGACAGCTTCAGTGTTCACAGCAATATATTCTAGTATGAGGAGAAATTCTATTTAGATCCCATATCTTGTGCTTTTGCATTTATTTCTCATAAAGACTGACTTTCTATTCTCTTTCACCTTGGCATCAGTTAGAAATGACTCTCTCTCTTACTCAGAGAATTGCCTAAAGTTACCTCTGCAGTGCAGGGTAATTTTATCAAGTGTATTGGAGAGAACTTAACAGAGAACTAAGAAAATTCTCATCAACTAGAGATGGCAGAAAAGAGCTATAACTCATTGTCATCTTTGGGAGACAATGCAGCTCCAATAATTTCTGTAAAAAATAATTACTCAAAATCTCTGGTTGGTCAAGTGGTTCTGATTTAAGCACAGAATAAAAAAGCAAAACTTACTTTTCCATTTTCATTTTAACAGCTGCAAGAAACTTCTGAATTTCCTTCAACTGCAATGATAATGAGGCGACGGCTAGCACTAAGATTGAGGTGCTTATTGCTGAGTCTGACACCTGAGTTGTATCCCTGGGACATCCATGTTGGAAATACAAAACTGATTGTTACAAGTTGTCCTCTGATCTCTGGTTCCCCAGAACCAAAAGGCAGAGTTAATTAAATGCCATAAAAATAAAAGAATAAAAAAGAATATGGGCAGGAGAAATAGTTTAGAGGTTAAGAGCACTAGCTTCTCTTCCATGGATCCTGAGTTCAATTCCTACCAACCACATGGCAGCTCACCACTATCTATAATAGCATTGATTTTGTGTCCTCTTCTGGCATGCAGGTATAGATGCAGAGATTGTACTCATACACATAAAATACATAAATAAATAATTTTTAAAAAATTAAAAGACTAGTGAGAAGAAATTTGTTGTTGCAAACATCTTAGAAATTCTTCTGGGTATATAACATCTTTAAAATCACTCAATGGCAAATCCTATTTTAAAAAGAATTAGATGAGCTCTCAAGGATTTACCCTGAGATTTCTAGGGCATATATCTTTCTCTTTAGATGTGGTGAATAACACATGTCTAAGTGTTTTTATGTAAGTAATAAGAAAGCTCATCTTGCCTGATTCAGTACCATTTTCCTCGTTCTAAAGAGCAAGGGCTACCCATCATGATCTTGCTAAATTTCTTTTTAGAAATTTGTTCCAAGCCTCATCATTGGCATGTCCAAGTAGTGTGAAACAAGAATGTTGGTCAAAGGTGGTAAGCCTGCTTTTAGGTTTGAAACGTCCAATGCTTACTTCCAAAGCTGGCTTGCTAAAAGTGCAATTAAAACGTCAGACGGCAGCCACTTCTAATGGTGAATTTGTAATTGCATAGTATAATACACTGTGTAAAGGTAGTTGGTGAAAGAACTAACATGATTTTGCTTCCATTTCATCTCATAGTGAACAAATAAAATATAATTGTGAAAATAATTATTCGCAAGCATGGCCCACCGAGGAGGCTTTGAGTTGAGGTGTTTTGTTTTGTTTTTTTTCAGCTAAGGTGACATGAAAGTAAACAAACCATGATTCTAGCCTTTGAAAAGAGGAACAGGCTTCATCTCTACAGCTGCAGGAATTGAAGAGCTATAAGAAAGGCATGATGTCATAGAGGTTCATGACTCCTGTAATGTGACCATCTCACAGGCCAAATCTTATGCCATGCAGAGCACTTTGTCTAGTCTGTATCATTTATAGATTGCCTTTTTATGCTACTTTTGTTATTTATGTTAAGTTATTGAATAAATGACATAAGAATGACTTCATGGATTAAAAAGATTTAGATTAATCATGGAGGAACACTGATTTTAAATGAGAAGTCAAAGAGCAAGATACAAAAAAAGAGAACAATTGTTTCACTTCTAGAGAGGCTGCAGGCCCATCCTGAAGGCTGGCCTTCCCTCCTTTATTTCAGTCTTTTCTTCTGGGTTGCTTTCACAGGAAAATGTTCTAACAGAGGATGTTTCAAATGGAGATTTGTTTGCTATCAGGAAACAAAGAAAGATAACAGGCATGGCTTACAGTTTTCCAGGAGAAGAAAACAATTTTTTAAAGAATTAATGAAACTGTTGAGAGAATGTTAAAGAAAGAAAAATATTAAGATGTTTCAAGGACCACCATGGGAGAAAAGCTTAGAAATGTCATAGAAGATTGTATGAGAGATATGACCTTTTTCCTGGTCATTAAAGAAAGCCACATCTTCACATTAATAACAAAGCACAGGTTAACAAGGAATAAACATGAAAGCTATATTTGATGATAATTTCTATGTCTGTGTGTAAGGTATATGTCTGTGCATGTGTTTGTGTTTGTGTGGGTGTATACACATGTATATGGGTATATATGTATGTATATGTATGCCAGAGATCGACATTTAGTGTCTACCTCAGTCATTCTTCATCTTATTTCCCTAAAATGGGATATTATGCTGAACATCAAGCTCATGGATTCTGAGAGCATAGCTGACAGGCCAGTTAGTTCCATAGTTCTTCCTTCCTACCCCAACAGAAACACTTTTCTGGCCTTTTATCTAAGTGCTGGGGATTTGGAATTTGGTCCTTATGCTTGTGTCATATGACCTTACCTCATAGAGCCATCCTCTAAACATAGTTTCATATGCTTCAGGTCAAAGGTCAAAGATCCAGAGTGGCTGTCTATTCTTCAGCTTGGATTTAGCAAAACACTGATGAGAAATACGATGAGACAAACACATCCAGTCAAGTGACAGAGTAAAGCAGAGTCCCAGCCACATCTGTCTGCTCAGATTCTTCATAGCTGTGTTAGGAAACATCCCTTTTCTTTTGAGCATGGTCCCTTTAGAAGGAAGGTTTTGAATGATGTACATCAGACAAGGTATGCTGGAAAATTTCCTTAAAGTCAGTGCTAACACAGAAAGATTGGAGAAAATGGAAAAAAAATGTTTTAGGTTTTATAGCTTGGTTTGCAGAAAAGACATTTGGAATTTTAAAACTTCCATGCCAAGTCATTTTTAAGGAAAAAAAAGTAGTCTAGTTTATATAATTACTTTAAGGGGAAATGAGGATCAGGAAAAGAGAAACAAAAAAAATAAGACAAATTTCACATTTTGAGGATTATTTCTGAGGTCTTCTGATGCCCAACTTTAGGATCACTAAAATATTAGAGTGAGTTTGAAAATAAGACTAGGAAGGGAGCACATGGTTTATACTTTTCATTTGAGCCTCATTCAATTTCTATATCCACAGAAGATAGGAACACATCTAGTTCATATGATTGTTGGGAAACATGAATCAGACATTTTAAGACTTTGTTAATCACAATTGCTAGCATAAAGTTCAACAAAGACCTTCATCTTTGTAGACAAATACCCAATGTATTATGATGGTTACAATCTCAGCACATACTAACCATTCAAGAAGAAAATCTTTGGAATTGTTTCATGAAAAACATATATACATAAGCCAAATGTCTTCTGGATTGCCACTTGCCAAAGGAGTGCCAAAGCTCCCTTTCTTTGATGTGCAGCCCAAGTGTGGGCCAGCTGGAGATGTCCTCGTGACTGCTTCCTTCTCTGACACTGCACTCGAACCATGTGGGCTGTTTCTATACGAATGAATCACAGCTGACTGACAGCAGAAGAATCAGGTCAGAAATCAGTCTCATCAAGGCCTTGCACCCAGATTTAACAGCCCTCATAAAACTTGATTCCACTGATGAGGTGCAAAGTGACTTTTCAAAACAGGCTGCCAGTTCATTCCCCCAGTCTCAAGTGCTCATCTAAGTAAGCAGAGAATGCTCTCATGCGCCAGTGCTATAGCATTATCCTCACAGATTCTTTCTTGCTTTTATTGTGAGTTGATATGGCTATGCTGCATTATTTTGATTTTAAATTCAAGGGTTCTGTAAATATTTCTCCTTTCTATAGAAAGAATAATTCGGCATTGCTCATAAAATAGACCCAAGAAAAAGCCAAAACTTTCCTCCATTCATTCTGGGGTGTGTAGGAACTTAGAAACAGCCATGATGTCTTTAGAATCTGAAACAGGAATGAGGCTGTTGCCCTCTACTTGAGCTCTTCTGTGGCAGAGCCCACTCCAGATGAGGATTGAGGTTGCTGAGTAGTATACTTCATTTCCTGCAGTTCATTGACTTCCTTATGTGGAAGTCTGGAGCTTCCCACTGATCATCATTTCCACAAGTTCCAACGACGTTGCTTTGTCAATTCAAAGTCCCCACTTGAAGAACAGTTGTTGTAAAGGAAGAGAAAGGAGCCGGACCACATTTTGGGTCTTCTTTTACCAAAGTGAGTTTAATGAATCCATATTTCTTCTCTGGCTGGAAGCTTAGCACAGCTTCTGAGGAACAAGAAGATCTCCATGGGAGCCTGGTCTCTGTGGCAGTAAATCCTGTCCTTTGACCTCAGTGTTCTATAACTTCTGAAAGGTCAAAATAGACTTTTACCAGGAAGTCAGCAGAACATGGCGGACTCTGGTAGGGGAGGGCATTACTTTCTAATCAACTTGCCCCACGCTGACAACAGCAAGAGAAGCAGAACCAAACACAGAGGGGTGGTTACACTGCAGGGCTGCTGGAGCCCTCCAGGAAGAGATGAAAGCCCAAAGCAAAATCCTACTGCAGGTCAGAATCAGAACCCCAAACTCAACACTGAAAGTCAGTCTAAAGTTCCTTGAGCCCACGGAGGAAAATATCAGCATTCTGCATCTTTTTCACAAGATATCAGGATCTCTGTAGTAAAGAAAACACATTTTATTTGTTTGTTTGTTTGTTTGTTTACTTGTTTGTTTTTGCTGATTTGCTTTCCATCCCACTCACTGCCCCCCTCCTGGTCACCCCACCCCCACGATCCTCCCATCTCTCCTTGCCTTTTTCTCAGAGTGGGTTGAAGAAAGCACATTTTAAAGTAAGTCCTATTTGCATTGCAAAAACATAATGCTTTAGTCCTTACCTTCATAAAGTAAGCAGGTTGTGTGTCATTTTTCAACTTAAAAATTAGCCATAGTGGGTTTAACACAGAGCCATTCCCAAACTTCTACTAGTACTTCATGAGTAAAGTAATGCCCCAGCCCCTTGCTGCTCAGCTATCCTGGTCCTATCAAGAATATCACCTGAGAACATTCTAGAAATCAGCTGGCCAGGGCTCCCTGTGCATATAATAGTGAGGGCAGAACTATTCGGTATTAACCACTGTCTTTCTTGGATTCCTTTAGCTATAATCATGTGTCTGGGTCATAAATATTGAATGCCGGCCTTGCCTATTATCCCAGGTGCAAAAACGACTTTGGAATCATCATTCTGTTCTCAGAAATGTTATTACATTTTATGTTATTAGCACCAACTGGCGCTTTTAGAAAGCCCAGAGAGAACTATCCTCAGAAGTGAGGATGAGAACATGACTCTTGTTCAGTAGTAATAACAGCAGTAACCAGAGCCAGTGTTCCCCAGGCCCCAATTATACACCTGGTTCTTGGGCCCTCTGCTGTTCTAAAAGCCTTTTGGTGGAACATTGATTCCCTCCAACTGTCAACGGTGTCTGCTCAGAATTACATAGGATGGCACTCAGAACAAGGTACAGCTGTAAATTTTACCACCTGCTTCCTAACTTCAGTAATGGTACAGAGTACAGAGAGAGTACAAAACATTGTCAGAAGTACATTAGGTTGCAGTGATGCATCTTGGATACACTGTTCCACTTGTGGACAAAGACAGCATTCAATACTCACCCAGGGAACAGAAGTTATGTGATGAAGGGCATGCACATGGTAAGGAGCGTGGATTCCAGGAAAACAATAACCTGTACTTTCCAATAGCTAGACTTTACATAAATGGTATAAGTAATTATCAAAGAATGTGTTGAAACTATGTAAGAAGTCTCAAAAATGTAACTTATCACCTGAGTGGTGTGTGTGTGTGTGTGTGTGTGTGTGTATGTGTTCATTCCATCATTTTCTCTTTTGATTGTGTAACTTATCACCTGAGTGGTGTGTGTGTGTGTGTGTGTGTGTGTGTGTGTGTATGTGTTCATTCCATCATTTTCTCTTTTGATTGTGTCAGGGTACTGGGTAGGCTATAGTTAATGGATGAAATGTGGGTACATGGTTAACTAGCCCATGGGTACAACTAGGATAAAGTCCCAATTTCACTGGTTCTCACCGTGTCTGATAAGGTGACATTAAAGTAATTCAATGCCCCCCCTGAAATTTCCTAGAAGTCACAAGTGTTTTTCACAGAGACTCTGCATCAGTCCCTTCAGCATCATTGTTAGGATTCTTCAGCACTTATGTGAGTCCCAGAAATTGTCAGTGTCAGGACTGAAGATGCCTGGAAGGCAAGGGTCACAATGTCTTTGATTGGTAGACATTTAGAAAACTGTTCTTCCATTATTGCTTACAGCGATCCATTTCATATAATCCATTCCCCCATGATACCAGACACAAATCTAGCAAGTGGAGGCCACCCACATGCAAATCTCTTTTCATTTTCATTATGACAAACTTTTAGTAGGCTGGGGCTCATTGATCTTGACTCTTTCCTTTACTGCAAGCATCCTTTCCTATGGCTCTGGGTCTCATGTGGACATATGCATCTAAACAACACTTTCTGACAAATGAGAAGAGCTTCAAATCCATTGGTTTGAAACAAAATGACAGCCAAATGAGCATTGGCCAAAGGTCTTCAATACTCTTTTGGAAAAAGCTAGCAATATCCAGAACAAATATACTTAACAATGTGAATCATGTTCAATAGAAATTGATGGGATTAAAAGCTACAATATAGCACCTCCTTCATCTCCATATCCTGGCTGACAACTCCAGCAGAAGTTCACTCTTCTACTAGAGACCATACCAGTACCAACAACCTCAGGTAAAACACTACCCTTAAACATCTAGTGCTTCCTCAAACCCTGCCAAGCTTTTACAACAGCATTCCATACCCTCTTCTTTATATTCTAGCTCCAACTCCTGCAGAAACCCACTGCTATACTAGAAGCCACAGGAATACCCAGAACCCCAGAAGCTATGCTACCACCCAGAACCTCAGAACCTGAGATGCAATTCTGTTACCCAAAACCCCCAGAGGTACTCAAGCCCCCAAAACCCCATCAGGGACACCCTACTGAACATGAAGACTCACTGGTCACCAGAAATATAAGTTACTCAGGCTAGAAGACTAGAATGGAAAGGGAAACCAGAGGAGTAAAATCCACCCAAAAAAGATCAACTCAGAATTTGTCACCTAACTATGATTACACCAAACTCAGATGGCTAGATGCCAGCAATAGAATACAATTAATAATAACTAAGACTATGGCATCAACAGAGCACAGCTATTCTATACAGCAAGCCTTGTATATTCCAACACAGCTGAAGCACAAGAAAATGATCTTAACCCTGATTTTATAAAGATGATAGAGACCCTGAAAGAGGAAATTAATAAATCCCTTAAATAAATCCAGGAAAACACAAAGAAGCAATCTGAGGAAATACATAAATCCCTTAAAGAAAGCCAAGAGAGTCCAGAAAAAAGGAAGCAGGTGAAAAGTATTGAATACAACTGTTCAAGGCTAGAAAATGAAAATAGAAGCAATAAATAAAATAAAAACTAAGAGAATTCTGGACACAGGAACTCTAGGTAAGTGAACCATAATAACAGACAAAAGCATCACCAACAAGAATACAAGAGATGGAAGAGATACTATCAGGATACTATAGAAGAATTAATGTACCACTGAAAGAAAATGCTAAATCTAAAATTTTCTAACACAAAACATCCAGGAAGTCTGGGACATCATGAAAAGACTTCCCAACAGAGACTCTAAAAGCCAGAAGGGCATGAACAGATATCCTACACAATCTAAGAGACTACAGATGCCAGCTCAGACTGCTATATCCAGCAAAACTTTAAATCCCCATAGATGAAGAAAATAAAATGTTCTATTACAAAGTCAAATTTAAAAAATATTCATCCATCCTGCTGCATACAGAAAACACACCTCAACATCAAAGGTAGACATTACAGCAGAGTGAAGGGTTGGAGAAATATTTTCCAGGCAAACAGACCCAAGAAGCCAGCTGGCATAGCCATTCTAATATCTAACAAAACATACTTTCAACCAAAAATTAATTTAAACAGATAGGGAAAAACTCTATATTCATCAAAGGAGAAATCCACCAAGATGAAGTCTCAATTTTGAGTATCTTGCCTCAATGCAAGGGCACCCACATTAATAAAGAAACATTATTAAAGCTTAAATTACACACTGAAGAAGTTTAGCACAGAATTCTACTACACATTCAAGGGAGAGCTAATGCCAACATTCCTCAAATTATTCCACAAAATAGAAATAAAGAACCATTGCCAAACTGATTTTATGAGGCCACAGTCATCCAAATACCACAAGCACACTAAGATTTGACAAGGAAAGAGAATTGCAGAACAATTTCCCTCATGAACATTGATGCTAAAAAAAAAAAAAAAAAAAAAAAAAAAAAAAAAAAAAACTCGATTAAATATTCACAAACCAAATCCAAGAACACATCAAAATGTAGATGCACCATAATCATTTCATTCCAGAAATGCAGATGTGGTTCAACATGTAAAAAATCTGTCAATGTAGTCCACCATATAAGCATACCAAAAGGGAAAATCATGATCACATCATTAGATGCTGAAAAAAGCCTTTGGTACAATCCAATACCCTTTATGGTAAAAGTCTTCAAGGGATTAGAGATGTAAGAGACATACCTAAACATAATAAACTTAATTTATAGTAACTCTATAGCCAACATCAAATTAAATGGAGAGAAACCCAAACCAATTGCAATGAAATCAAGTGCAAGAAAAAGCTGTCTACTTACTCCATATCTGTTCAATGTAGTTCTTGAAGTTGTTTTTCTTTTATTTTTTGTTTTGTTTTTTGTTAATGTATGCAATAAATTTTATTTTATTTTATTTGTTTTCTGTATTCTTTGTTTACATTCCAAATGATTTCCCCTTTCCCTGTTCCTCCCTCCCCATAAGTCCCATAAGCCTTCTTCCCTCCACCCATTCCCCAATCAACCCCCTCCCACTACTCTGTCCTGATACTCCCCTACAATGCTGCATCAAGCCTTTCCAGGACCAGGGCCCTCTCCTTCCTTCCTCTTGGGAATCATTTGATATGTGAATTGTGTCTTGGGTATACAGAGCTTCTGGGCTAATATCCACTTATCAATGACTGCATTCCATGTGTGTTCTTTAGTGATTGGGTTACCTCTCTTAGGATGATATGTTCCCGTTCCAACCATTTGCCTAAGAATTTTATGAATTTATTGTTCTTAATAGCTGAGTAGTATTCCATTGTATAAATATACCACATTTTCTGTATCCATTCCTCCATTGAGGGACATCTGGGTTCTTTCCAGCTTCTAGCTATTATAAATAAGGCTGCTATGAACATAGTGGAGCATGTGTCCTTATTGCATGCCAGGGAATCCTCTGGCCCAATAGTGGTATAGCAGTGTCCTCCAGAAGTGTCATGTCCAGTTTTCTGAGGAACCTCCAGACTAATTTCCAGAGTGGTTGTACCAGCTTGCAATTCCACCAGCAGTGAAGGAGTGTTCCTCTTTCTCCACATCCTCGTCAATACCTGCTGTTTCCTGAGTTTTTAATCTTAGCCATTCTGACTGGTGTGAGGTATAATCTCAGGATTGTTTTGATTTGCATTTCCCTAATCACTAATGTTGTTGAACATTTCTTAAGGTGCTTCTCAGTCATTTGAAGTTCTTCAGGTGAAAATTCTTTGTTTAGCTCTGAACCCCATTTTTGAATCAGGTTATTTGGCTCTCTGGAACCTAACTTCTTGAATTCATTGTATATATTGGATATTAGCACTATGTTGGATGTAGGGTTGATGAAGATCTTTTCCCAATTTGTTGGTTGCTGTTTTGTCCTTTTCACAGTGTCCTTTACTTTATAGAAACTTTGTAATTTTATGAGGGAGGTCCCATTTGTCAATTCTTCATCTTCGAGCATAAGTTATTGGTGTTCTGTTCAGAAAATTTTGTCCTGTGCCCATGTGCTCAATGCTCTTCCCCAGTTTCTTTTCTATTAGTTTCAGTGTGTCTGGTTTAATGTGTAGATCCTTGATCCATTTGGAGTTGAGCTTAGTACAAGGAGATAAGAGTGGATTGATTTGCATTCTTCTGCATGTTGACCACCAGTTGAACCAGCACCATTTGTTGAAAAGGCTATCTTTTCCCCCCCACTGGAATGACTTTAGCTCCTTTGTTGAAGATCAAGTGACCATAGGTGTGTGGGTTCATTTCTGGGTCTTCAGTTCTATTCCATTGATCCACCTACCTGTCACTGAACCAATACCATGGAGTTTTTAACACTATTGCTCTGTAGTACTGCTTGAGGTCTGGGATACTGATTCCCCCAGAATTTCTTTTACTGTTGAGAATAGTTTTAGCTATACTGGGTTGTTTTGTTTTGTTTTGTTTTGTTTTGTTTTGTTTTGTTTTGTTTTGTTTTAATTCGAGGTGAATCTGAGAATTGCTCTTTCTTTTTTTTTTTTTTTAATTTGATATAATTTATTTACATTTCAAATGATTTCCCCTTTTCTAGCCCCCCCCCACTCCCCGAAAGTCCCGTAAGCCCCCTTCTCTTCCCCTGTCCTCCCTCCCACCCCTTCCCAGTTCCCCATTCTGGTTTTGCCAAATACTGTTTCATTGAGTCTTTCCAGAACCAGGGACCACTCCTGCTTTCTTCTTGTATCTCATTTGATGTGTGGATTATGTTTTGGGTATTCCAGTTTTCTAGGTTAATAACCACTTATTAGTGAGTGCATACCATGATTCACCTTTTGAGTCTGGGTTACCTCACTTAGTATGATGTTCTCTAGCTCCATCCATTTGCCTAAGAATTTCATGAATTCATTGTTTCTAATGGCTGAATAGTACTCCATTGTGTAGATATACCACATTTTTTGTATCCACTCTTCTGTTGAGGGATACCTGGGTTCTTTCCAGCATCTGGCAATTATAAATAGGGCTGCTATGAACATAGTAGAGCATGTATCCTTATTACATGGTGGGGAATCCTCTGGGTATATGCCCAGGAGTGGTATAGCAGGATCTTCTGGAAGTGAGGTGCCCAGTTTTCGGAGGAACCGCCAGACTGCTTTCCAGAGTGGTTGTACCAATTTGCAACCCCACCAGCAGTGGAGGAGTGTTCCTCTTTCTCCGCATCCTCTCCAACACCTGCTGTCTCCTGAATTTTTAATCTTAGCCATTCTGACTGGTGTAAGATGAAATCTTAGGGTTGTTTTGATTTGCATTTCCCTAATGACTAATGAAGTGGAGCATTTTTTAAGATGCTTCTCCGCCATCCGAAGTTCTTCAGGTGAGAATTCTTTGTTTAACTCTGTACCCCATTTTTTAATAGGGTTGTTCGGTTTTCTGGAGTCTAACTTCTTGAGTTCTTTATATATATTGGATATTAGCCCTCTATCTGATGTAGGATTGGTGAAGATCTTTTCCCAATTTGTTGGTTGCCGATCTGTCCTCTTGATGGTGTCCTTTGCCTTACAGAAACTCTGTAACCTTATGAGGTCCCATTTGTCAATTCTTGCTCTTAGAGCATACGCTATTGGTGTTCTGTTCAGAAACTTTCTCCCTGTACCGATGTCCTCAAGGGTCTTCCCCAGTTTCTTTTCTATTAGCTTCAGAGTGTCTGGCTTTATGTGGAGGTCCTTGATCCATTTGGATTTGAGCTTAGTACAAGGAGACAAGGATGGATCAATTCGCATTCTTCTGCATGCTGACCTCCAGTTGAACCAGCACCATTTGTTGAAAAGGCTATCTTTTTTCCATTGGATGTTTTCAGCCTCTTTGTCGAGGATCAAGTGGCCATAGGTGTGTGGGTTCATTTCTGGATCTTCAATCCTGTTCCATTGATCCTCCTGCCTGTCACTGTACCAATACCATGCAGTTTTTAACACTATTGCTCTGTAGTATTGCTTGAGGTCAGGGATACTGATTCCCCCAGATTTTCTTTTGTTGCTGAGAATAGTTTTAGCTATCCTGGGTTTTTTGTTGTTCCAGATGAATTTGATAATTGCTCTTTCTAACTCTGTGAAGAATTGAGTTGGGATTTTGATGGGTATTGCATTGAATCTGTATAGTGCTTTAGGCAAAATGGCCATTTTAACTATATTGATTCTACCGATCCATGAGCATGGGAGGTTTTCCCATTTTTTGAGGTCTTCTTCCATTTCCTTCTTCAGAGTCTTGAAGTTCTTGCCATACAGATCTTTCGCATGTTTGGTAAGAGTCACCCCAAGATACTTTATACTGTTTGTGGCTATTGTGAAGGGGGTCATTTCCCTAATTTCTTTCTCAGCCTGCTTATCCTTTGAGTATAGGAAGGCCACTGATTTGCTTGAGTTGATTTTGTAACCTGCCACTTTGCTGAAGTTGTTTATCAGCTGTAGGAGTGCTCTTTCTAACCCTATGAAGAACTGAGTTGGGATTTTGATGGGGATTGCATTGAATCTGTATATTGCTTATGGCAAGATGGCCATTTTCACTATATTAATCCTACCAATCCATGAGTATGGGAGATTTTCCCATTTTCTGAGGTTTTCTTCCATTTCCTTCTTCAGAGACCTGACGTTCTTGTCATACAGATCTTTCACTTGTTTTGTTAATCACCGCAGGTACTTTATATTGTTTGTGGG
The DNA here is from genome assembly GCF_947179515.1 of Apodemus sylvaticus. NCBI lineage: Eukaryota > Metazoa > Chordata > Mammalia > Rodentia > Muridae > Apodemus > Apodemus sylvaticus. The sequence continues at coordinate 18,733,521 of NC_067474.1, read as the reverse complement.
TATTGTGAAGGGTGTCATTTCCCTAATTTCTTCTTCAGCCTGCTTATCCTTTGAGTATAGGAAGGCTACTAATTTGCTTGAGTTGATTTTATAACCAGCCACTTTCCTGAAGTTGTTTATCAGCTGTAGGAGTTCTCTGGTGGAGTTTTTTGGGTCACTTAAGTATACTATCATATCATCTGCAAACCTAAGGAGTTCTTGAAGTTTTAAAGCAATAAGACAACTGAAGGAAGACAATGGTATATATTGGATATTAGCTCTCTGTCAACCCTATTAAAAATGGGGTACAGAGCTAAACAAAGAATTTTCACCTGAAGAACTTCAGATAGCTGAGAAGCACCTTAAGAAATGTTCAACATCATTAATCATTAGGGAAATGCAAATCAAAACAACCCTGAGGTTTCACCTCACACAAGCCAGAATGGCTTCAGACTTGAAGTTTTTGTGGTATATTCACACAATGGAGTACTACTCAGCAGTTAAAAACAATGAATTCATGCTCTACTATGTTCATAGCAGCCCTATTTATAATTGCCAGATGCTGGAAAGAACCCAGGTATCCCTCAACAGAAGAGTGGATGCAAAAAATGTGGTATATCTACACAATGGAGTACTATTCAGCCATTAGAAACAATGAATTCATGAAATTCTTAGACAAATGGATGGAGCTAGAGAATATCATACTAAGTGAGGTAACCCAGACTCAAAAGGTGAATCATGGTATGTACTCACTAATAAGTGGATATTAACCTAGAAAACTGGAATATCCAAAACATAATCTACACATCAAATGAGGTACAAGAAGAAAGGAGGAGTGGCCCCTTGTTCTGGAAAGACTCAGTGAAGCAGTATTTGGCAAAACCAGAATGGGGAAGTGGGAAGGGGTGGGTGGGAGGACAGGGGGAGAGAAGGGGGCTTACGGGACTTTCGGGGAGTGGGGGGCTAGAAAAGGGGAAATCATTTGAAATGTAAATAAAAAATATATCGAATAAAAAAATATCAAAAAATAAAAAATAAATACAAAAAGAAAATGTGGTGCATTTACATGATGTAGTATTACTCAGCTGCTAAAAAAAAGCAAACAAAAAAACAGCATCATGAAAATTTCAGGCAAATTAATGGAACTAGAAAAAACATCTTGAGTTAGGTAACCTAGACTCAAAAGGACAGACATGGTTTATACTCACTTATAAGTGGATATTAGCTCTAAAGCAAAGGGTAATCATGCTACAATCCACAGACTGTGAAAGGCTAAGTAACAAAGGAGTGCTAAAGGAGATACAAATGAATGCCTTTGGGAATGGAAAATAGAACAGATTTCATGAAGCAGGTGGAGTTGAGAACAGGAGGGATCAGCTTGGGGGAGGGAGGGTGTTGGTTCAATACATCAGTCATACAAAGATAGTAAGAAGAAAAACATAAATTGAATTTTTCCCAAATGTAAAATAGTCAATAGCACTACCAAAATTTACCCTGTGACTTTTTGTCTGTAAAGATTTTACTTATTGCACCATGAGCTTTAACTTCATAAGTTTACCAACAGAGGCATATGAGAAAAGAATAATGTAAACAGTTGTACGTCTGCTGAAAGGACTAACTTTAAAATAGATATAATTTTGATAAAATAGAGAAAAACTGCTCAAAGAGAAGGAACTGAAAGTTACTGTTGGAAATTATGACAATTAAATGCATTAAGTGTTGAAAAAAGCAATAAAAAATTTAAAAATGAAGGCAGACATGTGAAAAGAGTTATGTATGATGGTAGTGAGGATGGATACAGGATGCTAGGATCCTAAGACAATTATGGATCAAAAATGTGAGCATAAAATACATGTTTAATATTCAGTTTGAGTGGCCTTATGCCAAGCTTCCTTGGAATTAAACATGCAATTACTGAAAAGATGTCAGAAGAGCCAATATTAAAAAAAAAAAAACAAAACAAAACAAAACCAACAACAACAACAACAAAAAAAAAAACCCTACATGAGGCATGACGGCTAGACTTGAGATCTTCTCTACACTGGTATAAAATTTTCCTTTCTTAAACCCCTGATGTCAGCTCTGTATGGATAGTGCAGTTGACTGGAGCGTTCTTGACACTGACATATCTGGAAATTAATGATCTAGCAGGTATTCATAAGGTATCTGCCTCAATGAAGACCTTGTAGGGAATCCAAACAACTGTCTCTGCTTGTGGGATGTCAACAAATGAAATAAGTCAAGAACTCGCATAATGTGATTCAGAAAAAAATTAACATGTAGCAATAGGAGAAGACTGGGCAGAAGATGGGCATTAGCAAATGAGAGAAAGTAGCTCTGCCAGCACTGGGGCCAGCCAAGCTGAGGCATAAAGCTTTCATGTTTACAGCAATTGCCTAGTCCATAAAACAAGTATTTGAATAGACAGTATATGTGAGATCACAAATTCCCAGTGACCAGCCCAGCATCAAGGTAGACAGAGGCAGGCAATGATATGTGGCCTTGGAAGTTGTGGAGGCAAAAGTTGTGATTGCAGGAGCTACAGTAGCTTACTTTAGTAAAATTTTCTCTTCTTTAACTCTTTGTTAATCTAAGGCCAAAAGCTTCTGGTTTCTGGTAATTATTTCCTACTGTTAGCAGCTAGGGTTTAGTAAGAAAAGGTAACTACTCAGGCTCTTTGTTCTATGACTCTTGGGCCCCTAACAGATCAGGTGAGAATCTCAGCATTCCTTAACTCTGTGAGCCAGACAAAAAGGAAAAAGAAGAACACCAGGCACACAGAAAAGACACTCATTCTGGATGAAGCAGAGAAAAGAAACTCTAGCAACCTTGGCATTTCTGTGTTTATACTATCTCAAAAAATTACCCCATACAACTATCAGGTAGAACCATTACAGCAGTATAATTAATTACATGCTTTTCTAAATATGTTTACATTCCAGAAAGATCATAGTAAGCTTAAAGCAATAGCCCATGTCAAAGATCAGTAAGACTTAAAGAATTACAGCAGAATTGTTTATATATCTTTCCATTAAGGCCAGTACCTGACTAAACATTCATTATTTGTTTCTAGCTCCATAGGTTCATTATAAGTTTAAAGCAAGAACTTTTATGTCATAAGTTGTCATAAAATGACAGTCTTGTCAAAGGACAAATCATCTACCTCACGTGTCTCATTGTTTTGAATCTTTGTATAGATAAACTAGTCAATATTGTACTTTCTGTTCTTGCACCTACAATAAATTTTCCATTCCTCCTTTATAGTTACCAGATAATGGTCTCAGACATAGCCCAGAAGTAATGTTTCCCTCGATCATAATTTGTTCCAAGACTGCTTTCTTTTCCTAGGGCATTAGCCCTTTTACATGAAGGTTTACAGAGCTCTATTTGCAACTTTAATTCTATAGGGGACTTGAGATTACTTTTATCAATTTAGGAATTCCATAAAATCATTATGAGGAATTGTGAAACCATCAATTTGTCTACACAGTACATCTTCATTTTGATTCTGCAGAAAATCTGCCTAACAGGGTGGGTTAATGCCCAAGAATCATTAGGCTATGTAATAGTGAAAGTAAAGGCCTATCAGCAGCAAAAAGCAATCCTGGGATGAAGTCTCTAAGGACCCTACATCTGAGAGCTCATCTATTACAGGTAGTGGAAAATGGTGAGCCATCTCGACAAAACTCATTTGCATGTCTCAGCCTTTCCTAGATGGCTTCTGACAATGAATGTTAATCCTGAACTGTATTGGTGTGACTTTAAAATAATGGAAGGATTATAGGGAGATCAGAGGTTTCCTTGTGTTTTGGCTGAAACTTCAGGCAGACCCATACACAGAGAGTAGAAGTGGTGCTCCCAACTGAGCCATCTGAAGAACCAGGGGAGCACACACCCTTTCTTTCCAATCCTGTGGTATCAGTGAAGCAACTTTCATTGGCAGATTTTTTCCCCTAAAAATTAGATGTTTTCTCAGTTCTGTCAAATTCAGTGGTTATAAGGAAACAGTCATTACAAAATATGTTAGTTAAGCTTTTCTATTGATATGACAAATACTGGAATGAAAAGGTTTGCTTAGAAAGCAGCAGGCTGTATTTTATTTGTTCACTAGCAGATATTAGCTATATTCAATGGATTCCTGACATTTTCCTGCAAATACATAATACATTTTATTAAAATCATCTCTGTTAGTCTCTTATCCTTCCTCATAATTAATTCCCTCTTCCTAATTAGCCAATTTATAAATTTGCTGTTTTTCTGTTCCTCTTCATTTTTCCTTTGTGTCTGTCTGTCTCTGTCTCTGTTTCTCTGTTTCTCTGTCTCTCTCTGTCTCTGTCTCTCTCTCTCTCTTGTGTACATGTATGTGTATGTGTTGTTTGTGTGTGTGTGTGTGTGTGTGTGTGTGATATGTCTGACACAAGGCATTTAATATCAAGAATTTTTGTTTTGTTTTTGCTTTTATTTACTGGAGCAGGGTTGAGTTTGTTTGCAGAAATGTAGACACTTTACCAGTAACTATACTTTTGAAAATAATGTCTCTCTTTATAATAGCACTGGTGCCTAACTAAAAGCTTCATTCCTACAGTTTAATGTTCATAGTGCTGGAAGGTATAATACATGTACAAGATAAGAAAAGTGAGTATCGGTTTTGTCTAGCTATGAACTCTGGGAGATAGAATACTGATTTGTCTGCAGAATATACTGGTGCAATAGTGGCACAAATGCTATGGGAGTAACCATCCATATTTTAAAAAGTGGTTCTAAAGCTCATGCTATGAATTAATGACACTATTAATGAGGCCAAGAACATGAGACTAGGTAGTCCATGGGCCCTAGGGAGAAATGTTCTATTCTGCTAAATGAACAGAGAAATAAAATGGCTTCTAATTACATATTGTCTTATCCATTGCTCAACCATCGTCAGAGAAGCTTCCTGCAGTAGATTGTAATTAACATAGAGAATGGTCAGTGTGAAGAGAGTTAGAGAGATTAGAACACGAAACCCTACATGGATTGTTTTTTATAATACCCTTCCACTATTTAGGAATAGTGGAGGAATCTATTCTGAAGAGAGGATAGAAAAGTTCAAGAGCCATAGATGTTGCTTGATTCAAAGCAAACAGTGTTTTAGAGACATAACAGCCTGATGAAACTATGAACTCAAAGAGACATTGACAGTGTACAACAAACAAAATGCCAGCACTAGGAAAGGGGAAGTGAACACAAGGTTCCACCCCCAACACAGAAGCTATTTGTTGTATTTGAAGATAATCTGCTGGGAGAGGGAAAAACATTTTTCTTTTTTCTTTTCTTTTTTTTTTGTAGGTGTTAATATTTCTTTTTTTCTTTTCTTTTCTTTTTTATTTTTTATATTCTTTGTTTACATTCTAAATGATTTCCCCTTTCCCGGTTCCCCCCTCCCCATATGTCCCATAAGCCTTCTTCTCTCCACCCATTCTCCAATCACCTCCCTCCTTTTTCTCTTTCCTGGTACTCCCCTACAATGCTGGATCAAGCCTTTACTGGGTCAGAGCCCTCTCCTTACTTCTTCATGGGAGTCATTTGTTATGCTAATTGTGTCTTGGGTATTCAGAGCTTCTGGGCTAATTAATATCCACTTATCAGTGATTGCATTCCATGTGTATTCTTTTGTGATTGAGTTACATTTTCCAGTTCCAACCATTTGCCTAAACATTTCATGAACTCATTGTTTTTAATTGCTGAGTAGTATTCCATTGTGTAAATATACCACATTTTCTGTATCCATTCCTCCACTGAAGGACATCTGGGTTCTTTCCAGCTTATGGCTATTATAAATAAGGCAGCTATGAACATAATGGGGCACGTGTCCTTATTGCATGCTGGGGAATCCTCTGGGTATTTTCCCAGGAGAGGTATAGCAGCGGCCTCCGGAAGTGTCATGTCCAGTTTTCTGAGGAACTGCAGACTGATTTCCATAGTGGTTGTAACATTTTGCAATTCCACCAGCAGTGGAAGAGTGTTCCTCTTTCTTCACATCCTTGCCAACACCTGCTGTCTGCTAAGTTTTTAACCTTAGCCATTCTGACTGGTGTAAGGTGAAATCTCAGGGATGTTTTAATTTGCATTTCCCTAATGAATAATGACGTTGAGCATTTCTTAAGGTGCTTCTCGGCCATTCGAATTTCTTCAGGTGAAAATTCTTTGTTTAGATCGATACCCCATTTTTAATAGGGTTATTTGGTTCCCTGGGGTCTAACTTCTTGAGTTCTTTGTATATATTGGATATTAGGCCTCTATCAGATATAGGGTTGGTGAAGATCTTTTACCAATTTGTTGGTTGCCATTTTGTCCTTTTGACAGTCAGTGTTCTTTGCCTTACAGAAACTTTGTAATTTTATGAGATCCCATTTGCCAATTCTTTTTTTTCTTTATTTTTCATTTTTTTTAATTTATTTTTTTTATTTACATTGCAAATGATTTCCCCTTTTCTGGGTCCCCACTCCCCGCAAGTCCCATAAGCCCTCTTCAGTCCCCCTATTCTTCCATCCACCCCTTCCCACTTCCCTGTCCTGGAATTCCCCTATACTCTTGCACTGAGTATTTCCAGAACCAGGGGCCACTCCTCCATTCTTTTTGGACATCATTTAAATTGTGGATTATGTCCTGGGTATTCAAAGTTTTTAGGCTAATATCCACTTATCAGTGAGTGCATACCATGATTGATCTTTTGAGACTGGGTTACCTCACTTAGTATGATGTTCTCCAGCTCCATCCATTTGTCTAAGAATTTCATTAATTCATTGTTTCTAATGGCTGAATAGTACTTCATTGTGTAAATATACCACATTTTTTGTATCCATTCCTCCGTTGAAGGACACCTAGGTTCTTTCTAGCTTCTGGCTACTACAAATAGGGCTGCTATGAACATAGTGGAGCATGTGTCCTTATTGCATACTGAAGAATCCTCTGGATATATGCCCAGGAGTGGTATAACAGGGTCCTCAGGAAGTGACATGCCCAGATTTCTGAGGAACCGCCAAACTGATTTCCATAGTGGTTGCACCATCTTGCAATCCCATCAGCAGTGGAGGAGTGTTCCTCTTTCTCCACATCCTCTCCAACACCTGGTGTCTCCTGAGTTTTTTACCTTAGCCATTCTGACTGGTGTGAGGTGAAATCTCAGGGTTGTTTTGATTTGCATTTCCGTAATGATTAATGATGCTGAACATTTCTTAAGGTGTTTCTCAGCTCTCCGAAGTTCTTCATGTGAAAATTCTTTGTTTAGCTCCGTACCCCACTTTTTAATGGGGTTATTTGTTTCTCTGGGTTCTACTTTCTTGAGTTCTTTGTATATATTAGATATTAGCCCTCTGTCGGATTTAGGGTTGGTGAAGATCCTTTCCCAGTCTGTTGGTTGACATTTTGTCCTTTTGACAGTGTCCTTTGCCTTACAGAAACTTTGTAGTTTTAGGAGGTCCCATTTGTCAATTCTTGATCTTAGAGCATAAGCTATTGGTGTTCTATTCAGGAACTTTTTCCCTGTGCCCATGTCCTCCAGGGTCTTCCCCAGTTTCTTTTCTATTAGTTTCAGTGTGTCAGGTTTTATGTGGAGGTCCTTGATCCATTTGGAGCTGAGCTTGGTACAAGGAGATAAGAATAGATCGATGCTCATTCTTCTGCATGCTGGCCTCCAATTGAACCAGCATCATTTGTTGAAAAGGCTATCCTTTTTCCACTGGATGTTTTCCACTCCTTTGTCGAAGATCAATTGACTATAGGTGTGTGGATTCATTTCTGGGTCTTCAATTCTATTCCATTAGTCCCCTTGCCTGTCACTGTGCCAATACCATGCAGTTTTTAACACTATTGCTCTGTAGTATTCCTTGAGGTCTGGGATACTGATTCCCCCAGAAGTTCTTTTACTGTTGAGAATAGTTTTAGCTATTATGGGTTTTTTGTTATTCCAGATGAATTTGAGAATTGCTTTTTCTAACTCAGTGAAGAACTGAGTTGGGATTTTGATGGGGATTGCATTGGATCTCAAGATTGCTTTTGGCAAGATGACCATTTTCACTATATTAATCCTGCCAATCCAAGAGCATGGAAGATTTTTCCATTTTCTGAGGTCTTCTTCGATTTCCTTCTTCAGAGACCTGAAGTTCTTGTCATATAGCTCTTTCACTTGTTTGGTTAGAGTCACACCAAGATACTTTATATTGTTTGTGGCCATTGTGAAGGGTGTCATTTCCCTAACTTCTTTCTCAGCCTGCTTATCATTTGAGTATAGGAAGGCAACTGATTTGCTTGAGTTGATTTTATAACCAGCTACTTTGCTGAAGTTGTTTATCAGCTATAGGAGTTCTCTGGTGGAGTTTTTTGGGTCACTTAAGTATACTATCATGTCATCTGCAAATAGTGATAATTTTCCTTCTTCCTTTCCAATTTGTATCCCTTTGACCTCCTTATGTTGTCTAATTGTTCTAGCTAGAATTTCAAGTACTATATTGAAAAGATAAGGAGAGAAGGGGCAGCCTTGTCTAGTCCTTGATTTTAGTGGAATTGCTTCATGTTTCCATTTTGTTTGATGTTGGCTACTAATTTCCTGTATATTGCTTTAATTATGTTTACGTATGGGCCTTGATTTCCTGTTCTTTCCAAGACTTTTAGCATGAAAGTGTGCTGAATTTTGTCAAATTCTTTTTCAGCATCTAAGGAAATGATCATGTGTTTTTTTTCTTTGAGTAACATTTTTCTACAGTGAAATGAAACTGTCAATATCAACACACTCCAGGGCAGGCCAATACAAATTGGAACCCATATGTTTGCTCTTGTTGTTGGGTTTTGTTGCATTTTTTATGTGCCATTTTGTTTTGTTTGAGTTTAATGTTTTTGTTGTAGTGGTGGTAATGATTATTTTTTTCTTAAGAGAAAGAACATATAGTTAGTTGAATGAGTAGGGAACTGGAACTATCTAGGAGAAGTTGGAAGAAGTGAAAGCGTATAATCAAAATAAATCATAAGTATTTTGTATATAAAATTAACATTTTATTTTATTTTATTTTTACTTTTCTTTTCTCTAAAAATTTAAATTATTTAAAAAGAAAATATTTCTGCTCCACCAACCATATTTATGTATAAATCCTCAGGGAAGTGTGGAGACCATGAGCTCTACCGCCTTTGTCATGACCAGATATTGACAGGCACTGTAGGGTACTCCTCTTGTGCAGGTGATGACAACTGCTGCTTGTTCAGGAGAAAGGGTGGAAATGCACAGTGAAGCAGAATGAATTGGCTTCAAGAAAGTTTGCAGAGGAAACCCTGTCCTGTTTCTTTTCTTTCCCCTCTTCTCTTTTGGTCACCAAGCCCAGGAATAGTGCTAAAAAAAAAAATTCCCGTTCGTACTCCTTTCGAGAAAAACAAAAACCCTACAAGCACCAGCAACTATCCTCTACTAGTCTTCTAGGCATTTTTCAACCAAAGCAAACTGATGCTGGAGATTAACAATTAAACTAAGCTTGTCTTGACATTCATAGTAATAAACTCTTGATGGTCTTTAGCCCTGATCCCTAGCATTACCTTCAAGGAGTAGATTCCTTATCATTTTAGTGTCTTCTGAAGTAAGAAGCCCTCATTTTGGTTTATTGTAGCTGTTCTTTGTTTTGTCTCTGCAGTCATTTAATTATTCCTCTGGCAAATCAGCTCTACCACACTGCTGCCTATGTACTTGAAAGAACTCGCGAGCCCATTTTACCTGACCTCCTTTTTTAACTTGAGAAAGCTGCTTTCAGCACTTCTTAGCACATCACCTGCCTTTCATACACACATACACAGGGTGGGAAACACTACCATTGCACTGGATTCTCCACTGGGCAGGACATCAATCCCTAAAGAATCCTTTTAGACAGAGAAGGGGGGAGGAGAGGGAGAGGGAAAGCGAGAAGGAGAGGGGCAGAAGGAGAAGAAGAAAAAGAAAAAGAAGAAGAAGAAGAAGAAGAAGAAGAAGAAGAAGAAGAAGAAGAAGAAGAAGAAGAAGATAAAGAAGACGAAGACGAAGAAGACAAGAAAGAAGACAATGAAGAAGACGAAGAAGATGAAGAAAAAAAGAAGAAAAAGAAGAAGAAAAGAAAGAAGAAAGAAAGAAGAAAGAAAGAAAGAAAGAAAGAAAGAAAGAAAGAAAGAAAGAAAGAAAGAAAGAAAGAAGACGTGAGTCTATAGTATTTCATAATATTCTTGGATCTTTTTGTATTAATTCTTCTTTATATTTTTGTAAGGTACACTTTACCTTTTATAAGAAAAAGTATACGAGGAAAGAATGAAGAAGGGTGTGAGAAGGAGGGGGTAGTAAAAGAAGGAGAAACATTCAATGAAAAGACCTGTTCAACATCTGATCTATTATTGTTACCTCCTCAGAAGCACTGGAGACATATGCTACTTCAATCCAATTTGGCTTATGTCCTGATGCTGACTCACCGAATACAAAGGAAAGGAAAACAAAAGGAAGAGAGAAATGGGTTCTATACTTCAAAACAAGCACTAAATAAATGCATGCAATTTTCTGTTGCAACTGTAAATATATATTTCACCATGTTTTATGTTGACAGAAGATGTTTACTGCTCATCTCCTAGTCTTCATGAATTATTAACAACTAACCTTAATGAAGTAAATGTTTTATATTTAAAACCAAAGTGAAAGCAACAAAGGTACAAACAGTAATTTTCCTATAGCACTAACAAGTTTCCCTTTAGCTAAGAACCAATCCTCTTTCCTTCTGTTGTCTGCAATTGTAAACTTCTGGCATTTGTAATTCTAGCTCTTGGAATGGAGGCAAGGAGGTCAATACCAGACTTATCTAAGTGGAGAGGTCAGTTGTATTAGATGAGAGCCTAATTACATGGAATTAGGCCTTAGAAAAAGAGTCTAGTAGGCACTACTTTTCTCTCTTCCCTTTCAGAGATTATTCAGGCATGTCAAACTGTTTTGTTATGGTAGAAATGAAACCAAGAACTTGGTTATGCTAAGCAAGTACTCTGGCCATCACCCCCAGACTCTGAATTCTTTATTATAAGGTTTTCAATGATCTATACACGTTTCAGAATCATAATTGATATAACCTTTTGCATTTTATTCAATTTTGAGCACTGGTCAGTACTGAAATCGTACAATTTTAATATATTCCTAATAATACATTTCTAGACTCATTTAATATAGCTTGTAGGAGAGACCATTGCATAGCAGGCTTTCTGGCATTCTGGCTCTTAAAATCTTTCTGCCCCCTCTTCTGTGATGGTCCCTGAACAATAGATGAAGGAAGTGTGATGTAGATAATTCTTTTAGGACATTGTCTGTTTATTGCTTTATTGTGGATTTCTGTGATAATCTCCATTTTCTATAATGAGATGTTTCTTTGATGAAAGGTAGTAGCTGTGGGTATAAGTATACAATTTAAAATGTAGCAATGAATTATGCTGGTCTAACAAAGTGGCAGTAGTAAATTATTTTCTAAGGTCCCACTAGCCTAGGGAAGTTGGCTAGATTTTCACTATCAGATGCAATTTCCTGCAGGTGGAATGGAGGAAATAAACTAAATAGTCCTTCTCAGCTGCAACACCCATGATCCTCAGTGATTACCAGCATGGCACAGTAACGATAAACATATAGAAAGTGGTGATCACATATAAGTACAACCTATAGTTGGAGTTAAGGCCCATTCGACCTGCACACAATTCTGTCTGTTTTACTTGTTGAAACCAAGAACATCAAGTAGGATCCTGCCCCAAGCTCTTAGCTGCCAAGTCCCTGTAAAACACACCCAAAAGCCTTAGATTACACCTTATCTCTTGGACTCCATTTTCTATCCCATAACTCCACTTACTTTCCTGGAATTCATCCAAGCACCAGGGTACCTAGGCCATGCTAGTGCTAGAGACCACAGAGGAAAAATTAGCACTCAAAACCAAAGAGTCAAATTTCTGAGTGGCACGGGGAGATATCTAATCACCCAGGAATGCAGAGAGGCCTTAAAGCACAGGTAGGACCACCCCTGTGGCTCAGAGGAAACAATCCTGAACCCTCAGGAAGAAGCCTTCCAGGTTCTTGTCTGCAGCTGGGGACCCTCCTCTGCCACAGAGCTCAGTATCCAGGTGGCACAGAGAGAATGCTAGCCTCCTAGGAGTGTGGAGAGGCCTGAGAGTTCAGGTACTCCTGTTGCTCGGAGGAACCTACCTGAAACCCTGAAGACACAAGAACCCAGGGGAGGCCTGGGACAAGTCTTCCAATTTTTGTCTGCACCCAGAGCTGATCCTGGACCACAGAGCTACATACACAAATATCACCATAAGAAATCTGGTCTCCAAGGAGTGCCTACACACCTGAGTGCACAGGTAAGACCACCACTTCTCTTCAAATTCCTGGCCCAAGAGGGACCTTTCCAGACCATCAAGACACAGGAACCAAGGATCAGCTGAGGACAGGATCCTTCCGGTTTCTGTGTTCACACCTGGGCTGACCTCTGCATACCTAAATTCCTCCCAGAGATAACTGGTCTCCAGGAGCACTAATACACAGGATTATAGGACAGATAAGCCGCAATCTGAGTCAGCAAGACCAGCTAACATCAGAGATAAACAGATAGCAAAAGGCAAACACAAGAACATTACCAACAGAAACCAAGGCAACATGGCATCATCCTAAGCCAGTTCTCCCACATCAGTGAGCCCTGGCTACACCCAAAACACCTGAAAAGCAAGATTTGGATTTAAAATCACATCTCATGATGCTGATAGAGAACTTCAAGAAGGACATAAATAACTCCCTTAAAGAAATACAGGAGAACATGGGTCAACAGATAGAATCTCTTAAAGAGGATACACAAAATCCCTTAAAGAATTACAGGAAAGCATAAACAAACAAGTTAAGGAACTGAACAAAGCCATCCAAGATCTAAAAATGCAAGTAGAAACAATAAAGAAATAATGAAGAAAGACAACTCTGCAGATAGAAACCTAGAAAAAGAAATCAGGATTCATAGATCAACATCAACAACAGAATACAAGAGATAGAAGAGAGAATCTCAGGTGCTGAATATACCATAGAAAAGATTAACTTAACAGTTAAAGAAAATGAAAAATGCAAAAAGCTTGTAACACAAAATATCCAGGAAATTTAGGACATAATGAGAAGACCAAAGCTAAGGATTATAGGTATAGAAAGCAAAGATTTACAACTTAAACGTCCAGTAAATATCTTCAACAAAATTATAGAAGAAAACTTCCCTATCATAAAGATAGAGATGTCCATGAACATATAAGAAGCCTATAGATCTCCAAACAGACTGGACCAAAACAGAAATTCCTCCCCTCACATAATAATCAAAACATCAAATGCACTAAACAAAGAAATAATATTAAAAGCAGTAAGGGGAAAATGTCAAGTAACATATAAAGGAAAACTTATCAGAATTGCGCCAGACTTCTCACCAGAGACCATGAAAGGTAGACGATCCTGAGCAGACCTCATACAGACCCTAAGAGAGCACAAATACCAGCCCAGACTACTAAACCCAGAAAAAACTCTCAATTTCATAGATCGAGAAACAAAGATATTGCATGGTAAAACCAAATTTACACAATATCTTTCCACAAATACAGCCCTACAAAGGATAATAGTAGGAAAATGTGAACACAAGGAGGGAAAGTACACCCTAGAAAAAGCAAGAAAGTAATCTTCCTTAACAAACTCAAAAGAAGATAACCACACAAACATAAAAATAACATCAAAAATAATAGGAAGCAACAATTACTATTCCTTAATATCTCTTAATATCAATAGACTCAATTCCCCCAATAAAAAGACAGAGACTAACAGACTGGATACTTAAACAGGACCCAGCATTTTGCTGCATACAGAAAATGCACCACAGTGTGAAAGACAAAAACTACCTCAGAGTAAGAGGCTGGAAAACAATTTTCCAAGCAAATGGTCCCAGGAAACAAGCTGGAGTAGACAATCCAATATCAGATCTAATCGACTTTCAACCAAAAGTCATCAAAAAAGATAAGGAAAGACACTTCATACTCATCAAAGAAGAAAATCTATCAAGAAGAACTCTCAATTCTGAACATCTGTGCTCCAAATACAAGGGCACCCACATTCATAAAAGAAACTTTACTAAAGCTCAAAGCATATATTGTATGTATGTAAGTATGTATGTATGTATGTATGTAAGTCACACACAATAATTGTGGGTGATTTCAACAACCCACTCTCCTCAATGGACAAATCAGGAAAACATAAACTAAACAGAGACACAGTGAAACTAACAGAAGTTATAGACCAAGTGGATTTAAAGCTATCTATAGAACCTAACTATAAATTTAAACCTATTTATAGACTTCTAAATCAAAAGAATATACCTTCTTCTCAGCACATCATGGTACCTTCTCCAAAATTGATCATATAATCAGACACAAAAGTGACCTCAACAGATTTAAAAAGTTTGAAATAGTCCCATGCAAACCAATAAAGATGGTCTTTAATAGCAACAAAAACAACAAAAAGCCCATATACACTAGAAGCTGAATAATGTTCTACTCAATGATCCCTTGCTCAAGGAAGATATAAGGAAAGAAATCAAAGACTTTTTAGAATGTAATGAAAATGAAGGCAAAACATACACAAACCTATGGGACACAAAGAAAGCAGTGCTAAGAGGAATATTCATAGCTTTGAGAGCCTCCAAAAAGAAATTGAAGACAGCATACACTAGCACACCTGAAAGTGCAAGAACAGTAAAAAGCTAATATATTCAAGAGAAGTAGATGGCATGAAATCATCAAACTCAGGGCTGAAATCAACCAAGTAGAAACAAGAGGAACTATACAAAGAATCAACAAAGCCAAGAACTGGCTTTTAAGGAAATCAACAAGATAGATAAAACCTTAGCCAGAATAACCAGAGGGCATAGAGACAGTATCCAAATTAACAAAATCAGAAATGAAAAAGGGAAATATAACAAAAAAAAAAACTGAGAAAATTAAAAAATCATCAGATCCTACTACAAAACCCTATACTCAATACAACTGGAAAATCTGGATTAATTGGACAATTTCCTAGATAGATTCCAAATATCAAAGTTAAATCAGGATCAGATAGACCATCAAAACAGTCCCATAACCCCGAAATAAATAGAAAAGTCATTGAAAGTCTCCCAACCAAATAAAAGTACAGGACTAGATGGTTTTAGTGCAGAATTCTATCAGAACTTCAAAGAAGTCCTGATGCCAATACAAACTATTCCACAAAATAGAAACAGAAGGATCACTACCCAACTCATTCTATGAAGCCTCAATTTTACTGATACCAAAACCACACAAAGATCTAACAAAAAAAGAGAACTTCAGACCAATTTCCTTTATGAATATCGATGCAACAATACTCACTAAAATTCTTGCCAACAAAATCCAAGAACACATTAAAATGATCATTCACCATGTTCAGGTAGGCTTCATCCCAGGGAGTCAGGGATGGTTCAATATGGAAATCCAACACTGTAATCCACTACATAAACAAACTCAAAAAAATAAACACATGGTCTTTTCATTAGATGCTGAAAAGGCATTTGACAAAATTCAGCATCCCTTCATGTCAGAAAAGACTTGTAAAGATCAGGAATTCAAGGCCCATACCTAAACATAGTAAAAGCAATATACAGCGAACCAGTAGGCAACATCAAACTAAATAGAGAGAAACTTGAAGTAATCCCACTAAAATCAGGGACTAAACAAGGGTGCCCTCTCTCTCCATATCAGTTCAAAATAGTACTTGAAGTTCTAGCTAGAGTAATCAGACAACAAAAGGAGGTCAAAGGGATACAAACTGGAAAGGAAGAAGTCACAAACTATCACTATTTTCAGTACGACAGTATCCTTAAGCAACCCAAAAATCTCCACCAAAGAACTCCTACAACCAATGAACAACTTTAGCAAAGTGGCCAGATAAAAAATTAATTCAAATGAATCAGTAGCCTTCCCATACTCAAAGGATAAACAGGCTAAGAAAGAAATTAGAGAAATGATACCCTTCACAATAGTCACAATATAAAGTATCTTGGTGTGACTCTAACCAAACAAATGAAAGATCTGTATGACAAGAACTTGAGGTCTATGAAGAAAGAAATCAAAGAAGACCTCAGAAGATGGAAAGTTCTCCCATGCTCATGGATTGGCAGGATTGATATAGTAAAAATATCCATCTTGCCAAAAGCAACCTACAAATTTAATTCAATCCCCATCAAAATTCCAATTCAATTCTTCATACATTTAGAAAAGCAATTCTCAAATTCATCTGGAATAACAAAATCCCAGGATAACTAAAACTATTCTCACCAATAAAAGAACTTCTGGGGGAATCAGCATCCCAGACCTCAAGTAGTACTGCAGAGCACTATTGATAAAAACTGCATGGTATTTGTACAGTGACAAGCAGGTAGACCAATGGAAAAGATTCAAAGACACACCTACGGTCACTTGATCTTTGACAAAGGAGCTAAAACCATCCAGTGGAAAAAAAGATAGCTTTTTCAATAAATGGTGCTGGTTCACCTGGTGGTTAGCATGAAGAAGAATGCAATCAATCCACTCTTATCTTCTTGTACAAAGCTCAAGTCCAAGTGGATCAAGGACCTCCACATAAAACCAGACACATTGAAACTAATAGAAAAGAAACTGGGGAAGACCCTTGAGCACATGGGCACATGGGAAAATTTCCTGAACAAACACCAATAACTAATGCTCTAAGATCAAGAATTGACAAGTGTGCCCTCATAAAATTACAAAGTTTTTGTAAGGCAAAGAACACTGTCAACAGGACAAAATGGCAATAACAAATTGGGAAAAGA
The DNA here is from genome assembly GCF_947179515.1 of Apodemus sylvaticus. Classification (NCBI taxonomy): domain Eukaryota; kingdom Metazoa; phylum Chordata; class Mammalia; order Rodentia; family Muridae; genus Apodemus; species Apodemus sylvaticus. The sequence continues at coordinate 18,716,665 of NC_067474.1, read as the reverse complement.
TCTCTACCAACCCTACATCCAACAGAAGGCTAACATCTATTATATACAAAGAACGTGAGAAGATAGACTCCAGAAAACCAAATAACCCTATTAAAAATGGGCTACAGATCTAAACAAAGATTTTTCAACTGAGGAATAGTGAATAGCTGAAAAGCACCTAAGGAAATGTTCAACATCCTTAGTCATCAGGGAAATGCAAAACAAAACAACCCTGAGATTCAACCTCATACCAGTCAGAATGGCTAAGATCAAAAACTCAGGTGACAGCAGGTGCTGGCAAAGATGTGGAGAAAGAGGAATACTCCTCCACTGCTGATGGGATTACCAGCTGGTACAACCACTCTAGAAATATGTTCGGTGGTTCCTCAGAAAATTGGATATAGTAGGACCCAGCTATGGGCATATACCCAAAAGATGCTCTAACATATAACAAGGACACATGCTCCACTATATTTATAACAGCCTTATTTATAATAGCCAGAAGCTATTATAAATTAAAAGCTTCTGTGTTACATGTCTTCTGACAGACATAGAAGATACTATAGAAGAAATTGATGTATCAGTCTAAGACAATGTTGAATCTAAAACTTTTCAGAAACAAAACATCTAGGAAATCTGGGGCACTATGAAAAGATCAAATGTAAGAATAATAAGAATAGAAGAAGAAGATTCTTGGCTCCATGGTCTAGAAAATATTTTTAACAAAATCATAGAAAAAATTCTCCAACCTAAAGAAAGAGATGTCTATAAACATATAAGATGCTTACAGAACAGCAAATATATTGGACCAGAAAAGAAAATCCTCCTGCCACATAATCAAAACACTAAATTTACAGAACAAAGAATATTCGAAAAGTAAAAGAGAAAAAGCCAAGTAACATACAAAGGCATATCTCTTAGAATTACACCTGACTTCTCAGCAGAGACTCTAAAATCCAGAAGGCTCTAAGCAGATGTCTCGGAGTCTTTTAGAGATGCAGATGCCAGTCCAGTGTACTATACTTTAAATCACCATAGATAGAGAAAACAAGATATTCCATGACAAAACCAAATTTAAACAATATTGATCCACAAATCTAGCCGTACAGAATATACCAGAAGGAAAATGCCAACCCACAGAAGTTAACACACCCAAGTAAACACAGGAAATAAATAATTAAACACCAGCAAAACCACACACTCACACACACACACACACACACACACACACACACACACAGAGAGAGAGAGAGAGAGAGAGAGAGAGAGAAACACCCAACAATTCTATCAAAATTACAGGAATTAACAATCATTGATCTTTAATATCTCTTAACATCAATAGTCTCAATTCCCCAGTGAAAAGACACAGACTATCAAAGTGATGCATAATCAAGTTCCATCATTCTACTGCATACAACAAACGCACCTCAAAACCAAAGTCAGACAATACCTGAGAGTAAAGAGGGGGGAAATGTTTTCTAAATAAGTGAACTGAAGAAGTAAGCGGGAGTAGCCATGTTCATATTTAATAAAATAGACTTTCAACCAAAATTATTCTGAAGAGATTGAGAATACTTCATATACCTCAAAGGAAAAATCCACGAAGATGACACCTTAATTCTGAACATCTATGCCCCAAATGCAAGGGGCATTCTTTTACCTCATGTATAAAAGAAACATTGTTAAAGCTTAAGTCACATATTAGAAACTATACATTAATAGTGGGAGACTTAAACACCCCATACTCACCAATTAACAGGTCATCCAGACAGAAACTAAACAAAAATAATGAAACTAACATAGGTCATTACACAATGGCTCTAATGAATATGTACAGAATATTTTACCCAACCACAAAAGAATATACTCTTCTTAGAAACTTATGATGTTAAAATCCATCACAAAGCAAACCTCAACAGATACAAGAAAATTGAAATACTACCCTTAGGTCTCATCAGACCACCACGGACTAAAGTTGGGCTTCAACAACAACAGAAAAGCAGAAAAAAAAATTATGGAAGCTGAACTCTACTAAATGGCGACTTAGTCAAGGAAGAAATAAGAAAAGAAATTAAAAACTTTCTAAAATTCAATGAAAATGAAAGTACAATATTCACAAACTTTATGGGACACAATGAAAGCAATAGTAGGAGAAATATTTATAGCATTAAGTGCTTTCCTAAGGAAACTGGAGAGATCTTACACGAGCACCTCAACAGCACACCTGAAATTGCTAGAACAAAAGCAAACACACCCAAAATGAAATAGATAGTGGGAAATTGTCAAACTCCGGACTGAAATCAATAATTTAGAAATGAGAAGAACTATACAAAGAATCAATGAAAATGTTTGTTCTTTGAGAAAATCAACAATATAGACAAACCCTTAACCAAACTAATTAAATGACAAAGAGAATATTCAAAATAACAAAGTCAAAAATGAAAAGGGGGACACAAGAACAGAGATGGAAAAAACCCAGAGAATCATTGGGTCTTACTTCAAAAACCTATACTCCACAAGATTGCAAAATCTAAGCAAAATGTATGATTTCTACGATAGACGTCACATATCAAAGCTGTATTAAGATTAGATGAAAAATCTAAATAGACCCATAATCCTTAAAGAAATAGAGTCAGTCATTGAAAGTCTTCCAAAAAACAAAAAGAAACAAACAAAAAAATCCTCAGGGCCAGATTGTTTAGTGCAGAATTCAACCAGACCTTCAAAGAAGAACTAATATCCATTTCCCTCAAATTGTTATACAAATTATAAACAGAAGCAACACTACCAAATTTATTTTCTGAGGCCACAGTCATCCCAATACCTAAACTACACAAAGAATCAGCAAAGAAAGTTTCAAACTAATCTCCCTTGTGAGCATTAACCCCTAAAATAATCAATAAAGTCTTACAAACTTAATCCAAAAGCACATAAAAAACATCATCTACCATGGTCAAGTAAGCTTCATCCCAGGGATGCAAGGACTCCACCATATAAAAAAACTGAAAGAAAAAAATCATTTCACTAGATGATGAAATAACCTTCCATAAAATCCGAAACACTTTCATGATAAAAGTCTTGGAGTGATCAAGAATACAAGACACATTCCTAAACATAATAAAGGCAATATACAGCAAGCCAATAGCCAGCATCAAATGTAATAGACAGAAACTTAAAGCAATCCCACTTAAAACCAGGAGCAGAGCAAAGGTGCCCACACTCTCTATATCTATTCAATATAGTACTTGAAGTTTTAGGAAGATCAATGAGATGACAAAAGGAAATTCAAAGGGATACAAATTGGAAAGGAAGAAGTCAAAATTTCACTATTCTCAAATGATAAGATAGTATACATAAATGATCCCAAAATTCTATCTGAGAACTCCTATAGCTGAAAAGAGTGGCTGCACACAAAATTAATGAAAATAAAGTAGCCTTCCTACATGCAAATGTACATTATTACCTAACCATTACTATAATAATGGCAGCAATAAAATATATGTGTGCTCTGAGGCTGAGGAGATAATTCAGTTGTTAAAGTTCTTGCCATACTGTATCTGTGCCCTCTGGTCAGTCTGGCTAAGGGTTTATCTATCTTGGTGATTTTCTCAAACAACCAGCTCCTGGTTTTGTTGTTTGTATAGTTTTATTTGTTTCTACTTGGATGATTTCAGCCCTGTTTGATTATTTCCTGCCTTCTACTCCTCTTGGAGTGTATTTGCTTCTTTTTGTTCTTTCAGGTGTGCTGTTAAGCTGCAATGGTGTGCTCTCTCCAGTTTCTTTATGGAGGCACTCGGAGCTATGAGTTTTCCTCTTAGCACTGCATTCATTGTGTCCCATGAGTTTGGGTATGTTGTACCTTCATTTTCATTAAATTCTAAAAAGTCTTTAATTTCTTTATTTCTTCCCTGATCAAGTTATTGTTGAGTAGAGAGTTGTTCAGCTTCTATGTGCATGTGGGTTTTCTGTTGCTTTATGTTGTTATTGAAAACCAGTTTTAGTCTGTGGTGATCTGATAGAGTGCATTGGGTGAACTCAGTCTTCTTTAATTGGTTGAAACTTATTGTGTGGCCAATTGTATTGTCACATATATGAAGAAGTTAGTTACCATGAAGTGCTGAGAAGATATATTCTTTTGTTTGAGGGGGAAATGTTCTATAGGTATCTGTTAAATTCATTTGATTCATAGCTTCTGATAGTTTTACTGTGACTCTGCTTAATTTGTCCTGATCTATGCATTAGTGAGAGTGGGATGTTGAAGTCTCCCACTACTATTGTGTGAGGTTCAATGTATACTTTGAGCTTTAGTAATGTTTCTTTTACAAATGTGCTTTCTCTTTGCATTTGGGACATATATGTTCAGAATTGAGAGTTCATCTTGGTAGATTTTCCCCTTTGATTAGTATGAAGAGTCCTTCCTTATCTTTCTGGCAAGGATGTGTTGAAAGACAAACACTCCTCCATTGCTGATAGGAGTGCAAGTTGGTACAACCACTTTGTAAATCAGTCTGGTGATTCCTCAGAAAAATGGACATAGTACTACCTGAGGACCCAACTACACCCGCTCCTGGGAATATACCAAAAAGGTGCTCTAGCATATAACAAGGACACATGCTCCACTATGTTCATAGTAGCCTTATTTATAATAGCCAGAAGCCGGAAAGAACCCAGATGTCCCTCAACAGAGGAGTGAATACAGAAAATGTGGTAAATTTACACAATGGTAAGTTACACAATGGTAAATTTAACAATAACTACTCAGCTATTAAAAACAATGAATTTATGAAGTTCTTAGGAAAATGGATAGAAAATGAAAATATCTTCCTGAGTGAGGTAGCACAATCACAAAAGAACACACATGGTATGCACTCACTAATAAGTAGATATTAGGCAAAAAGCTCAGAATACTCACAGTACAACTCACAGACTATATAAAGTTTAAGAAGAAGGAAAACTAAAGTGTGGATGCTTCACTTCTACTTAGAAGGGAGAGCAAAATAATCATGGGAGATAGAGGGATGGCATAAAATGGGGTCAGGACCTGGAGTGGGAGATGGGGGACAAGTACAGAGAGTCAGGAAATTGAGCAGAGGTAGGTAGCTGTAAGGCACAGGAAACAGGGGGATAGCCACCAGAAAGTCCCAGATGCCAGGAAAGCAAGAGTGTCCCATGACCCAACAAGGATGGCATTAGCTGAAATATTCAATAAAGGGGAGAGAGAACTTGTGGAGACCATACCCAGAGGTTAGGCATGGCCCCTGGTTAAGGGACTGGGTCACCTATCCATCTCCAAACTTTTAACCCAGAATTGCTCCTGTCTAAAGGAAATATGGGGACAACGTGCAGAACAGAGAATGAAGGAAAGGCCATCCATAGACAGATCCCACCTGGGGATCTGTCTCATATGAAGCCACCTAACCCAGTCACTATTGCTGATGTCAAGAAGTGCTTGCTGACAGGAGCCTGATATAGTTGTCTCCTGAGAGGCTCTGCCAGAGCCTGACCAATACAGATGAGGATGCACGAAGCCACCCATTGGACAGAGCACAGGGACCCCAATGGAGGAGTTAGGGGAAGAACTGACAGAGCTGAAGGGGTTTACAACCCCATAGGAAGAACGATATCAACCAACCAGATACCCCAGAGCTCCCAATGACTAAATCACCAACCAAAGAGTACAGATGGATGGTCCCATGGCTCCAGCTGCATATGTAGCAGAGGATGGTCTTAACTGGCATCAATGGGAGAGGAGGCCCTTGGTGCTATGAAGTCTCAATGCCCCAGTGTAGGGGAATGCTAGGGCTGTGAGGAAGGAGTGGATAGGTGGGTGGGGAAGCACTCTTATAGAAACAGGGGGAGGGGGTAGGGAGGTTGTAGAGGGGAAACTGGGAAGGGGGATAACATTAGAAATATAAATTAATAAAATAACCAATAAAAAGAATTAAATATTTCTTGCCATACAAGCATGATGATTTAAGTTGGATACTTAGAATTCAAGCTAGATTCAGTGGTGCACTCCTGGATTTTCAGCACTACAGAGACAAGTGCAAGGCCTTTTCCTGGGGCTCAGTAGCTAGCCAGCCTAACCTACTGGTTGATTAAAAAGTAGGCGGCTCCTAAAGAACTGCACTTAAAATTGACCTCTGTCTTCCATCTGCTTGCACACACACATACACACACACACACACACACACACATATATATACACACATACAGACACACAGACACACATACTGACTCACACACATGTACACACAAATATACATGTATATCTATACTGTTGTGTACACAGACACACACTTATGCACAGACGTGCACATAGATACACACAAAGAGATATACATACACACATGCACCCCCAGATACATGTTATATGCATGTGTACACAGTTTATATGTGTGTATGTCACAAACTACAAATACAATATAATCATATATCCTATTCCTGTACCTATACCTATAGGCAATTAGAATAAAATTGGAATGTGTTTCCAAGGATAATTTAAGAAAGATAATCATCTCATAAAAATGTGCTATTTTCCCTGATGTTAACATGTTTAAGATGAAGGAGAAAAACCACATGGAAGGCTTTTCCTAGAATGAAACTAAAGCATATTTAGAGCAATTTCAGCAATATGCAAAATTAACAGTGCAAACTATTCATGCTGGACACCAGAAATATGTTCTGTGGTTGGACAAAGAATTAATGTTTTGTGAACATGCCATGCACCATTATGGGTGCTGTGGTTTATATCTGACACTTAATATCATTTTCCTTTTTCATCTATTCATAGCTGTGAGAAAGGTTTTCTTTGTTTTTGTTATTGTTTTCAAGTTTAGGGAGGTTGTTTACTTGTTTATTTTTGTGACAGGGCCTCAGTTCTAGGTAGACCAGGCTAGCATGAATTCCCACGTGTCAGGATGATACATGCGCACCAGGCCGGGCTCTTCATCTTTATAATGGCTTCTGCATACTGTCTTCCAAGTCCTTCTGAGGATGGTGAGTCAAGCACCAATAGGTCTGCTGATGGAGCCCCCAGAACCTAAGTGGGAGAAGCATGTCTCGAGTTTTTATTTTAAAGTGAAACCTATTTAGGCACATATTAGATATTGACTGAAAGCTGTATTCCTTTCAACTTAATTAAAATATTTTTTATTTCAGTAAACTGAGCTGTAATTTCTACAAAGTCCAAGCTTACTTTTCTATGTGGCAGATGTATTCCTAAGGCTCTCAAAAGACCCCCTTTAAATTTCTAAAATATGGTTATTATAAATTACCATTTGAGCTCCTAACCTATAATTTTAATGTGAAACATATCAGAGAAAAGAAAGAAATTGGTTGTGAACTAAAGGTCCTAGAAAATTGCTTCACCTGTGTCAGAAATTTACAAGGCTAACTGAACAATCAGAATTTTATAATTATGTAGAGTTGAAACGGTACAGGCCTCCCTAACTTATGTTGAGCTCTTTGCCTAACTCTATTTGGCCTAACATCTTTTTGACTACCAGTTCAAACCTTTGGACTGCGTTTAAGAAAACCATTAGCTCTCACCAAGCCCAAACTATGAATATTGTCAAGAGCATCTGAAGCAGACCCCCTCTCCAACCTTGCTGTAAGACACCTACCTGCCCGTGGTTCCAACCAAGGTCCTTGGCAACGCCGTCATTTTGTTATGAAACTACAAAATATCCATGACAACACACACATTGAAATATGTGGTCTGTGGCAGCTGAGTGCATGTCCTTAGCCAGTCACTCATGTTATGTTGAGAATAAAGTAATCCTTCCATCTTGTGGGTGAGAGGGCCATTTTACATGGACAGAAGACATATGCATTTCTTCCTGTCATGGGTGGAATTTTTTGTAGTTATTAATTTTTTAACATTTTCCAATTCTATGATTTATCTAATTGAACAGTGCCTTAGTGGATGTTTGTCTTAAAGATTATAAATGTTGAAATCCTTGTAATTACTATAGAAATAGCATTTGACTACTTTGTAATTAATTTTTACTTTTTATTTGTTTCAAAAATGTAAAGAGCATATTTATTTATTTTTATATTCTATTGGCATTCACACATTGTAACAAAGTACCCATCAAGTAGTCAATATGTTGTTATTTTAATAAGTGGATTTTCAAGAATTTCAAGTTTTATCATATTAAATCATTAGAGAATTGATTCAAGACATATCATTTGATCTGTATTTGACACTATGAATCAGGTAAGTTATTTTTGCCTATCTTGTGGTTTTGATTCTCCTATATTTTTATTATGATTTTCTGTTTCAACATTTAAAACATTGAAAAATAAGAAAAAGATGTTCAATACACCATCATGCAAGGCAACAATGGAGGGATGACTCTCTCCCTAGAAAAGTGCTGTCTAAAAACTCAGAAACTGCATCAAAGCTCTACTAATTGCTACCCTGCAGGATTTATTTCTTAGACAAGTTATGATTCATAGTGCTTAAAAACATGCCTGGTCTAAGGCTAGTACTAAACAATATCAGCAGTTGCTGCATTCACTGTAACCAGTGAAATTATTTTCTGCTGACATGCCTCTCTAAGGGGATCTATGGAACAAGGCTCTTCATAATGTAAGTCTTCCTGCTGGTGGGTCATGGAAGCACTTCAGCTAATTTCAGGTTCCACAATCTATCCAAAATATATAAATCGAGAATGGAATAGTATAGAAAATAGTATGTTATATGAAATGTAGATATCACTTCTGTTTTTAATTTTTACTTAAAAAATTCACTCTAAAAAGAGTAAATGGGTCTGGAGAGATGGTTCACCCATTAAGAACACTGACTAATCCAGAAGTCCTGAATTCAATTTCTAGCAACCATGTCATAGCTCACAACCATCTGTAATGGAAACCGATACCCTCTTCTGGCATCTGAAGACAGTTACAGCGTACTCATTCAATATACATTAGATAAATAAATAAATAAATCTTTAAAAATAAAAAAAAGAGTAAATAGAAAGTTTTATTGCAAAGAGGGAGTTTGATTTGTATAAAATCACCAGTGTTTCAAAAGCTCTTTGAAGAAAACACATTTCCTAATGAGCAGGCAGTATAACACTATCTTTATGTAATGCTGGTCTCAGCGGAGATATCATTAACTCAAACCCAAGGAAAAGAGAAAAGATTCAGAGGCAGTAAAACCACAGAGAAAATAATAATCTTAGGGAAATTATGTATATTTCTAAGAAAGACTTCCTGAAAATCAGTAGACTTTTTGTTTTTAAATTGTGCAGGCTTACCACATGAAGCATGGTGCTTTGATTCACAAATTCATGGTGAGGTTGTTACTATGTTGACTGAATCAATGAGCCTATTATTTCACGGACACCCCTGTGGTCTAATATCTAAACTGCATTCATTTAACAAACCTCACTGAACAATGCATTATTCATACTCCTTGCGCTCTATCACTGGATCTCTAAGCTTACCCATCTGGTAGAACCATGATTCTATAGCATTTGGCTTTTACTGCCTGGTTTTCTCTGCCAGCACCCCATCTTCAGGAATGAAGTATTTAGTCTCTGTTGCTGTGTATTCAATTTCTTTAAATTTTCTGCTTATAAGAGTATGCAAGCTTCATTTTTCTATATGTGCACTGATTCCTCACTTAATATAATATCCATAGGTACAACCATGTTGTAATTATATGATCTACTTTTTATAAGTGAACAAAAGAATATCACAAGTTCTTTAAATTCATCCATCAACAGATGCTTAACATGTTTTTTGACTTCTTAGTTACTGTGAATAACACTACTAGGTATACAGGGGTATAGATATCTTTGTGAGGTGATAACTGAATTTGTTATATATATATATATGCTCAGAAGAGGAGTGGCTGGACCACAAGGGGTTCTACTTTGGACTTCCTTCAGTACCTACACAGAACTGTCCACATGTTACTGACTTATCATCTATCTCATCAGCAATGAATAAGGGGATGCCCTTCTCCTACCCTTACCCTCATCTCTCTAATAGTTTTCTTAGCAAGTACAAAGTTATATTTTACTGTAGTTCTAATTAGCGTATTTCTAATAACTAATGATATTGAGTACTCACCCTCAGAGAAGTACAGTTACACCCATGTGCATGTAAACTGCATCAGACATGTAACATTATTCACCTCACCACAGGGTTTGTGGATGTTTGGTCCCTTGGAAAGGGGGGGCCTTCAGGGACCCCAGAACTCTCAATTACCACTGTAGGCTTTCTTGTTCACTTGGTGCTTTCATAATCATGTGTGTGCCATCTCTGTATGGTGATAATCTCAGAGAATTAATTGTGTAACTAGTCATGAAAAAATATTTTTAATAAGCCTAGCTCATAGTAAAATTAAATAAGGTGAAGGCAGCCAGCCAGCACATGGCAGCTATGTTCTTGAGTGCTGTAAGGTTGAAAATATACTTATTTAATTGTAATGCATTTTAATAATGATGTGGCTTTTTTCCTTAATATCATTAGGTGCAAACTAAGAATTAAGGACTCTAAGTGTGATCTTTGACTTTTAAAATATTGATAGGTATTCAATGTGGAGAATTTAGAAAATTCAATGCATATATAATACAAAATTATTTATACTATTCACCAATCAGATATTGGCACTGTGAACACTCTGGGTCTGCAGGAGCCTGTGTGTGTGTGTGTGTGTGTGTGTGTGTGTGTGTGTGTGTGTGTTTGTGTTTAGATGGTGATGGCAGTTATGTATATTTGAGTGTGTGCATGCACATGAGTGTGTTCTGCATATGCATAGTGTATGTGGGGAGGGGATAGTTTTACTTTTCTGTTGCTGGGATAAAATACTATGGCCAAAGGAAATTAAGGAAGAAAGGGTTTAGCTTACAGTTACCTTTGCTAATGAAGGGGAGGAGGATACAGCAGGTGTAGGGACTAGATTTTCAAGGCAGGAAACAGAGAAGTCACATATAATGCACACACAGAAAGAAAAAAAAGGGGAGAAGCAGAGTGAGGCTAACCCTTCAAAGTCTGCTTCCTCTGGCAGCATCTGAGAACCTTTCCAAACACTGTTCCCTACTGGTGACAAAGGGTTAAAACCCAGGAGCTGATGGTGAGCATTTCCCATTGTCATAGCAGGGAAGGTGCACACTTATCCATCCTTTGCGCTCCTTTTATGTGCAAGTAAAGGTTTTGGTCTTCACACTTTCAGGTCTTGCTAAATTGCACTAATTTCATTAAATAGTATTGTAGTAAGAATTACCATATTATGAAGGGACCAACATACTGGACGGTGCTCCATCCTGGACTCTAGATTAAAGAGAGACCACACCCAAAGGCTAATTTTCAAGCACTAAAACAAATGCAAAGGGAATCTTTATTAAGCAAGCAAAGAGACAGGGCGACTAAATCTGAATCCAGTAGAAAGAGCAGCAAATAGCTTTGCAAGTGTTAATTTTAAGAGGGAAAAGGGGGAGGTTTTTGCTAGAATGAGCTAGGGAGATGTATTGGTAAGATCTGATTGCATATTTTAATAGGCTAGACAAAATAATGAATTTTGATAATTGGACCTTGATGTTTGGCTGGTTGAAGCTTGGTGATCAGTCTCAGGAAGGAGTCAATGACCAAATAACAGAATAGTCTTTGGTGGCTAGCTCTCAGAATGTAGTATAGTGGTTTAGCAAGAGAGGAAAGGGTAAAGTGCAAAACCTATTGACACTAGGTTTGCCACGCTCAAGCCTGTATTTGCCATGCTCTTCACTTGCTAGATCCCTCCGTATTATCTGCATTGAAAGTGAAATTATTATGAATATCAGTGTCCACAAATATTTTCTTTTTTAAAAAGATTTATTCATTTATTATGTGTGAGCACACTGTAGCTGTCTTCAGACACACCAGAAGAGAGTTTCAGATCTCATAATGGATGGTTGTGAGCCACCATGTGGTTGCTGGGATTTGAACTCAGGACCTTCGTAAGAACAGTCAGTGCTCTTAAACGTTGAGGCATCTCTTCAGGCTCCCAAATATTTTCTAATAAGTATAGAAATGCCTCAAAAACAAACAAACAAACAGACAGAATAAAGCAGAAGTTTGGCATTATTAAGTCATATCATCTTTGGGCATATACCCAAAGGAATAAGCCATCTTCTCACAGAGTGACCTACCGATTAACATTGTTTGTTGCACTGTGCACAATAGCTATTCTGACTCAGCTCATTAAAGGGTGAGTAGGAAAAGAATATGGGGCAGAGCTACACATGTTGTTAAAAAAATGACAGGATGCCACCGTTAGAGCAATTTCACAAGTATGAGTGGCTTACATTTACCTTTCTCTGTAGAGTCAGAGATGGGAGAGCATAAAAGTGAGAGGAGATGTCACAGGGAAAGGAAGAAGACTGGAAACAGCAATGAAGGGTGTAGATGTGGCCAAAGCCTATGGTGTGTATACATGGAATATTAAAATGAATTTGTATTTCATACAATTTCATACCATTAAAAATATGAATAAAATTAACTTGACAAGGGGCCTAGAGAGATTGCTCAGTGGTTAAGAGTGTGTACTGCCCTTGCAGAGAACCAAAATTCAGTTCCTAGCACCCATATCAGGCAGTTGAATTGACAGCCACTTGTAACTCCAGTTCTAGGCCATTCAATACTTCTTTCCAGCACAGACCCCTTAAACTTTATATATATACCCAAATAGGGACACACACAAACATATCCCATATACACATAATTAGAAATAAAACAAGTATCTAAATAGTAATCTACAGATGTGTTTCAAAAGTTTGAAAGCTGTGGGATTCGATAGATTATCCAGTAATTAGAGTGCATATTATTTTTTGCAGAAGATAAACATTCATTTCCCAGGACCAGTGTCATCTGGCTCATAATCACTTGAAACCAGGGATTCTGGGGCCCTCTTTTGGCCTGAGGGACACCTGCACTCAAGTATACATAGCACAGATGTACTTCATACACATAAAATAGGCTTTTTGAAGAAAATTATAAATGCCATGGGAAGCAAAAATTCCTTTCTGCAACTTGTACATAATATTTGATTTCAAAAGTTATTGAAAGTGAAATTATGATGGTGCGTGAGTGAACTAGATGTATGAAATGAAAAGTATCAGCCCACTTTTGTGTATGCACTTTATTGCCTTTCTTTATTCAGGTATGACAAGTAGAATGTTCTTAGTTTTCTTTCTCTATAAGGAACTTTTGTCATATAAATTTATTTATTTTATATTACATTTCATGTATTCTTATAATATATAACTTTTCAAACAATGACATGTGTAAATTATAAATATACTAAATATACATCCTTTGTAAGCTTCCATTGTAACTTCTTTGACAATTTCAAACATTTATAACGCATATTATTTTGATTATGATAACTCCTTCTCTAACTCCTTCTAACCTGTCACACACAGGTAGATGTCCTTCCCAAATTCATGTTTCTTTTGCTTTACTTGGACAATCGATGTTGGTCAGCTAGGGGTGAGAAATCATCTGTGATTAAGAATAGACCAACATTGGCTGAGACAAGATCTTCTAGGAAGTCTTTCCTCAGAGGCAGGACACAGAAGCTGTGGTCCAGAAGTGCCAAGAATGAGCTTCATGCTGTCAGCTGAACTTGGTAGGCTGTTAAGAGTCATTCATGTAGTATTGATAATAAAGAGATGAAGGAATCCTGGAGAGCAGCTGAGGCTTGGTACAATTGGAGGCTATTGATGAAGGTGCAGTCTCAGTTGCAGTGGAAAGCCCAGGATTAATGGGATGATGAAGAGAGGCTGAGGCTGGCACCAATGTTGCAGAATAAGCATTCCTCAAGAGAAGCTAGAAGGCCATTGATGAAGGTGTAGTTCATTGAGACTCTAGAATATTGGAAATACCATAATTGTGGTCAGAACTCCTAGGACAGAAGCAGCTATAGATTCAGTCTGAGCATGAGATGAGATGTGTGGCTATAAGATACTTTATTTAGAAGTTAAATAATATCTAGTTGAGGTATTATCTTCCCCATTATATGCTAAGGTAGCTCCATTTAAAATCCTTTAAGTTATGTGTATATTTTAGGAAGTTCCTACAGTAGTTTGTTTCCATATGGCTTTTCAAAAGTGTCATTAGTGTGAGTAGAGACAGCACCATGCCTAATACTAAGTTATAAAACAGATGCATAATAACACAACTTGTTCCTAGAAGAATGGTCTTGTAGATTAGTAAAGTAAAATGGAGGAACCACATACAAACTCTTAGGTATAGTCACCTGAGCTTTGACAAAGTGACAAAATACATGGAAGACAAGGTAATTTATTCAGCTGGGAATAGTAGATGTCCACAGATGGAGGAATGAATTCTTCAGAAACATCAACTCCATTCAGGTTGGAGATCTTACTATATGAGCAGATACTCTTAAAGGAAAAAGTGGGGAAACACTTTACAATGTAGGCTTAGTTAGGGAAATGCTCAACAGGACCTCAGCTGTTCAGGAAACAATACCAATGTTGACATCTTTTTCTTTAGCTAAATGGAACATCATGAAATCAAGAATCTTCACAGCAAAGGAAGAAGTTAACTGAGTAAAAAAGCAGGCTACAAAATAGGAGAAAAGTATTTTCTAGATATTTTCTATAAAATGTACTAATAGTTATATTTTATAAAGAACAAAAATTAAGGAAATACAACAGCTAATCAAGAAATGGACTCATAAAAATGAACAGATAGCTCTCAAAATATAAAATACAAATGGTAAATATATGAAAATAAAATCCTAATGTCATTAGCTTTCAGAGAAATGTGAATTAAAGGTACATTGAGATTCTACCTCATCCCTGTTAGAATGGCAGTCACTAAGAAAATAGTAACAAATACTGGAAAGAGTGTGAGTGCTCAGAAGCCATTACACACTACTGGTGGGGATTTGAACGAGTCTAGTCACAACGGAAAATAGTATAGTTGTTCCTCAAAAAACGAAACATTTCCACCACGTGACCCAGCTATAGATGGGTATTTACCTGAAGGACTCCAAGTCAACAGATCTCAGAGACAACTGTACATAAAGAATTATTGTAGTACTCACAATACCACACCTGTGGAACTGACCTAGAAGCATGTCTAAAGGAATGGATAAAGAAAATGTAAGATATAGGTAGGTAGATAGATAGATAGATAGATAGATAGATAGATAGATAGATAGATAGATAGACAGACAGATATGCAGGCAGGCAGACAGATAAAAAATAGATAGGTAGGTAGATAGATAAATAGTTAGATAGATAGATAGATAGATAGATAGATAGATATGCATTTTAAAAAGACATTTCCTAGCAAAGGAATGAAATTACATTGTTTACATAAAAATGGATGCAGTTGCAGATAATCATTAAACAAATTAAGTCAGTATGCTAGTGTTGTAGGATATTTGATCAAGTTGTGAAGCCTGAAATGGTTTCATTTACTGAGATAAAAAACTATCTAGTTGTGGTATGGATCAGGTCTTAGCACAAATCTTTAATCTCTCTGGCTGGAATACAGACACACCATTAGTACACTACTTTAATCCCTGTAATGAAGGTAAAGTTAGTTTGTAGAAGGAGGCACCCATGTTTGAAAGTGATATCTAATTGAATGACAGACAAAGTGATAAATCAGAGAAATATTTGACAGAATAGCATCTTCCAAACTCTCATGTGAAAGAGAGGTGACATAAGAGAGAACAGTGCAGAGAGAGAAAAGGAGAGGTGGCAGTTTTACCAGGACAAGTAGTACAGAGAAAGGTTGCAGAGAGAGAATAAGCTAGACACAGGCAAAGACAGGAGGAGACAGACAATGAGGAGGAGCCAGAAGATTAGAACAGATTGCTAGAGTTAGTTTGAGGTCAAGGAGAGTCAAAGTCAGAGGCTGAGAAAGAAGCCAGATTGAATAAGTCAGTTTGGAGAAGAGTTTCAGCCACAACAGCTGAGTTGACCAGCCAGCAAGAGCTCAGAAAGAACTGGAAAACGTAAGCTTGTTCTGCAGTAAGTTTGAGAGGCTGAAATAAGGGTGCACAGAAGCTAGAATCTTCCAGGACTAGGCTTAGGTTAGTAGACAGAGGCAGTAAGCCTCCAGACAACAATCACATCAGGCAAATAAAAGCTACTTCACCACTCTAGTTACTTTTTCTATTGCTCTTATAAAACACCACAACCAAGGCAACTTATAGAAGGAAGGGTTTATTTGGACTTACAATCCCAGAAGGTTGAGTCTGTCACCAGCGTGGTGGGGAACACAGCAAGTGCAGCAGCAGCCTGGGAGTTCACATCTTGAATCTAAAACCATATTCCAGTCACATACTTCTTCCGGCAAAGCCACAATTATTAACTTATCCAAATAGTGTCACCAACTGAGGACCACCAATATTCATGTACCTCTAAGCATTTGTAGACATCTTATTCAGTCTCATGAAGACAAACATCAGGTGTACTCTCTCATTTTTAGCACGTAGATTTTGCAAGATGTATAAAATCATGTGTGTATCCATGACAAGGAGAAGCAAATCTGTTTGAGGAACAGAGAAACCTAATGTTCAGATTTTAGATTTAAGAACATGAGATTCTATGCTTCTTTTTCCTGTGGAATTAGTCAATAGAAGTCATATAGAACTGTCTGGTAAATCATTACCAGTATCTCTCTGACTTGAACACATAATTCAAAGTATATGTCTGACTTGAACACATAATTCAAAGTATAATTGGAAAAATGCTAAAGGGAATCCATGCTTGTAAATTGTAGAAGCATTAGCTTTGTCATGTTTGAAAAAGTCATTATACAGTAAAAGTACAATGTATTTGCTATGAAATGCATCATGAGGAGCAGAGTAAACCCTTTTAACATAACAAATGTGCAGAGATATGGAAAACTCAATTTATTATCAACTACAGGATTAGTCAGTGTCAATAGTGACATATAAATTCACTTCAGTGCTTCAACACCAAGCATGTTTTCAGCATTCTCTTTGAATCCTAAGATGCTTAGAAAGTGTGAGGTTTAGTCTCAATTCCAGAATGGCAGTTTCCTCATTATCATGCAAGCAGATCACATAGATGATAGCTTCCCTGCCTCAGAGACTCTTCTCAGAAATGCAGAACACGATAAATGATGAACACTCTTCTTCCTTGGCTGAGCTGTCAGTTTGATTGAAATGTGTTTTCCCGGAAGTTGGCCTTGGAGACCTTTTGCTTTTTATACTGCAAATAAGTACTAACTCTTGTTTCAAGACTCCTACCTGCCAGAAGAGGAAATAGAAAACTTCTTTATTATATAAAATGCCTGATGTGAAAGTACAGTAAAATACAAATGTGAAAGTAGACTTTTTACAAAAATAAAGCCTAACATCTAGCATTAGAAGTGAAATGGGATACTGAGACAGAACGTCAAGTAATCAAAAACACTGCAGACCCTGGCTTCTCAGCTAGAGTAACTGAAAAGGAATCATGCCAATGCTAAAGGTTATACCTGGCTGCTTCACTGATAACTTCATGGGTTTTTTTTTCGATATATTCTTTATTTACATTTCAAATTATTTCCCCTTTCCTGAATCCCCACTCCTTAAAATTCCTATAAGCCCTCTTCCCTCCTCCTGTTCTCCAATTACCCCCTTCCCACTTCCCTATCCTGGTATTCCCCCTACACGGCTAAACTGAGCCTTTCCAGAACTAGGGACCTCTCATTCCTTCTTCTTGGACATCATTTGATATGTGAATTATTTCTTGGGTATCCTGAGCTTCTGGGCTAATATATGCTTATCAGTGAGTGCATACCATGTGTGTTCTTTTGTGATTGGGTCCCCTTACTCAGGATGACATTGTCCAGTTCCACTGACTTGCCTAAGAATTCATTGTTTTTAATAGCTGAGTAGTATTACATAGTGTAAATATACCACATTTTCTCTATCCATTCTTCCATTGAAGGGCATCTCAGTTCTTTCCAGCTTCTGGCTATTATAAATAGGGCTGCTATGAACATAGTAGAGCATGTGACCATATTACATGGGGAATCCTCTGGGTATATGCCCAGGAGAGGTATAATGGGGTCCTCCGGTAGTATCATGCCGAGTTTTCTGAGGAACCACCAAACTGATTTCCAGAGTGGTTGTACAAGCTTGCAACCCCACCAGCAGTGGAGGAGTGTTCCTCTTTCTCCACCTCTTCACCAGCACCTATTTTCTCCTCAGTTTTTGATCTTAGCCATTCTGACTGGTGTGAGGTGAAATCTCAGGGTTGTTTTTATTTGCATTTCCCTGATGACTAAGGATGTTGAACAGATATCCCTCAGATGAAAATTCTTTGTTTAGCCCTGTACCCCATTTTTAATAGGGTTATATGGCTCTCTGTAGTCTAACTTCTTGAGTTCTTTGTATATCTTGGATATTAGCTCTCTCTCAAATGTAGGGTTGGTAAAAATCTTTTCCCAATTTGTTGTTGATGTCCTTTTGACAGTGTCCTTTGCCTTACAGAAACTTTGTAATTTTATGAGGTCCCATTTGACAATTCTAGATCTTAGAGCATAAGCTATTGGTGTTCTGTTCAGAAAATTTTTCCCCTGTGCCCATATGCTCAAGGCTCTTCACCATTTTTTCTATCAGTTTTAATGTGTCTGGTTTTCTGTGGAGGTTATTGATCCACTTGGATTTGAGCTTAATATAAGGAGATATGAATGAATCGATTTGCATTCTTCTGCATGCTGACCTCCAGTTGAATCAGCACCATTTGTTGAAAAGGCTATCTTTTCTCCACTGGACGGTTGTAGCTCCTTTGTCAAAGATCAAGTGACCATAGGTGCATGGGTTCATTTCTGGGTCTTCAATTCTATTCCATTGATCTACCTGCCTGACACCGTACCAATACCATGCAGTTTTTAACACTATTGCTCTGTAGTACTGCTTGAGGTCAGGCATACTGATTCCCCCCAGAAATTCTTTTACTGTTGAGAATAGTTTTAGCTATCCTGGGTTATTTGTTAATCCAGATGAATTTGAGAATTGCTCTTTATATTAATGTGGAGAATTGAGTTGGGATTTTGATGGGGATTGCATTGAATCTGTAGATTGCTTTTTGGCAAGATGGCCATTTTTACCACATTAATCCTGCCAATCCAAGAGCATGGAAGATTTTTTCATCTTCTGAGGTCTTCTTGGATTTCTTTTTTTAAAGACTTGAAGCTCCTGTCATACAGATCTTTTGCTTCTTCTGTTAGAGTCACACCAAGATACTTTATATTGTTTGTGACTATGGTGAAGGACGTCATTTCCCCAATTTCTTTCTCAGCCTGTTTATCCTTTGAGTATAGGAAGGCTACTGGTTTGATTGAGTTAATTTCATATCCAGCCACTTTCCTGAAGTTGTTTATCAGCTGTAGGAGTTCTCTAGTGGAGTATTTTGGGTCGCTTATGGATACTATCATATCATCTGCAAATAGTGATAATTTAACTTCTTCATTTCCAATTTGTATCCCTTTGACCTCCTTTTGTTGTCTAATTGCTCTAGCTAGAACTTCAAGTACTATATTGAATAAATCCATATAGAGAGGGCAGCCTTGTCTAGTCCCTGATTTTACTGGGATTGTTTCAAGTTTCTCTCCATTTAGTTTGCGATTGGCTACTGGTTTGCTGTATATTGCTTTTACTATGTTTAGGTATGGGCCTTGAATTCCTGTTCTTTCCTAGACTTTTAGCATGAAAGGATGCTGAATTTTGTCAAATTCTTTTCCAGCATCTAATGAAATGACCATGTAGTTTTTTCTTTGAGTTTGTTTATGTAGTGGATTACAGTGTTGTATTTCCGTATATTGAACCATCCCTGCATCCCTGGGATGAAGCCTAGTTGATCATGGTGAATGATCATTTTGATGTGTTCTTGGATTTTGTTGGCAAGAAATTAATTGAGTATTTTTGCATTAATATTTATTAGGGAAATTGGTCTAAAGTTCTATTTTTTTTGTTGGATATTTGTGTGGTTTTGGTATCAGTCAAATTGTGGCTTCATAGAATGAGTTGGGTATGTTCTTTCTGTTTCTAGTTTGTGGAATAGTTTGAAGAGTATTTCTGTTAGGTCATCTTTGAAGGTCTGATAGAATTCTGCCACTAAAACCATCTGGTCCTGTGCTTTTTTTGGTTGGGAGATGGTCAATGACCACTTCTATTTCTTTAGGGGTTATGGTACCATTTAGATGGTCTATATGATCCTGCTTTAACTTTGGTATTTGGTAACTGTCTAGGAAATTGTCCGTTTCATCCAGATTTTCCAGTTGTGTTGAGTATAGGCTTTTGTAGTAGGATCTGATAATTTTTTTGATTTCCTCAGTTTCTGTTGTTATTTCTCCCTTTTCATTTATGATTTTGTTAATTTGGACACTGTCTAATTTGTGACCTTTAGTTAGCCTGGCTAAAGGTTTATCTATCTTGTTTATTTTCTCAAAGAACCAACTCCTGGTTTTGTTGATTCTCTGTATAGTTCTTTTTGTGTCTAATCAGTTGATTTCAGCCCTGAGTTTGACGTTTTCCTGCCATCTACTTCTTTTTAATATATTAGCTTCTTTCTGTTCTAGAGCTTTCAGGTGTGCTGTTAAGCTGGTAGAGTGTGCTCTCTCCAGCTTCTTTTTAGAGGCACTCAGAGCTATGAGTTTTCCTCTTAGCACTGCTTTCATTGTTTCCCATAAATTTGGGTATGTTGTGCCTTCATTTTCATTAAATTCTAAAAAGGTTTTGATTTCTTTCCTTATTTCTTCTTTGACCAAGGGATCATTGAGTAGAGCATTGTTCATCTTCCATGTGTATGTGGGCCTTCTGTTGTTTTCGTTGCTTGTTGTTTTTCATTGCTATTGAAGATCACCCTTACTCCAAAGTGATCAGATAGGAGGCATGGAATTAGTTCGATCTCCTTATATCTGTTGAGGTCTGTTTTGTGATCAATTTTATGGTCAATTTTGAAGAAGGTACCTTGAGGTGCTGAGAAGAAAGTATATTCTTTTGATTTAGGATGAATATTCTATAGATATATATTAAATCCATTTGGTCCAAAACTTACATTAGTTTCACTGTGTCTCTGTTTAGTTTGTGTTTCCTGACTCTGTCCATTAAGGAGAGTGGTGTGTTGAAGTCACCCATAATTATTGCATGGGGTGCAATGTGTGCTTTAAGCTTTAGTAAAGTTTTCTTTACGAATGAGGGTGCCCTTGTATTTGGAGCATAGATGTTCAGAATTGAGAGTTCTTCCTGGTAGATTTTTCCTTTGATGAGTATAAACTGTCCTTTTGTGTCTTTTTTGATGACTTTTGGTTGAAAGTCTATTTTATTGGATATTAAAATGGCTACTTCAGTTTGTTTCCTGGGACCATTTGCTTGGAAAACTGTTTTCCAGCCTTTTACTCTGAGGTAGTGTTTTTCTTTAACACTGAGATTTTCCTGTATGCAGTAAAATGTTGGGTCTTATTTACATATCCAGTCTGTTAGTCTATGTCTTTTTATTGGGAAATTGAGTCCATTGATGTTAAAAGATGTTAACAACAGTGTTTGTTGCTTCCTGCTAATTTTGATGTGATTTTTATGTTTGTGTGGTTATCTTGTTTTGGGTTTGTTGAAAGAAGATTAATTTCTAGCTTTTTCTAGTGTGTATTTTCCCTCCTTTGGTTGGTGTTTTCCGTTCATTATCCTTTATAGGGCTATATATTTGGAAAGATACTGTGTAAATTTGTTTTTGACATGATATACCTTGGTTTCTCCATATATGGTAGTTGAGAGATTTGCTGGATATAGCAGTCTAGGTTGGCATTTGTGTTCCCTTAGGGTCTGTATGACATCTGTCCAGGCTCTTCTGGCTTTCATAGTCTCTGGTGAGAAGTCAAGTGTAATTCTGATAGGTCTACCTTTATTTGTTACTTGACCTTTTCCCTTCTTTCAATATTGTTTATTTGTTTAGTAATTTGGTGTTTTAATTATTATGTGATGGGAAGAATTTTTTTCTGGTCAAATTTATTTGGAGTTCTGTACGCTTATTGTACATTCATGGGTATCTCTTTCTTTAGGTTAGGGAAATTTTCTTCTATAATTTTGTAGAAGACATTTACTGGCACTTTAAGTTGGAAATCTTCACTCTCTTCTGTACCTATAATCCTTAGGTTTGGTCTTCTCATTGTGTCCTGGATTTCTTGGATATTTTGGGTCATTGGCTTTTTGCATTTTTCATTTTCTTTGACTGTTGTATCAATGTTTTCTATGGTATCTTTTGCATCTGAGATTCTCTCTTCTATCTCTTGTATTCTGTTGTTGATGCCTGGATCCATGACTCCTGACTTCTTTCCTAGACTTTCTATATCCCAAGTTGTTTCCCTTTGTGATTTCATTATTGTTTCTATCTTCATCTTTAGATCTTTGATGGCTTTGTTCAATTCATTCACCTGTTTTGTTGTTTTTTCCCTTAGTTCTTCAAGAGCTTCTACCTGTTTAGTTGTGTTCTTCTGTATTTCTTTAAGGAAGTTATTTATGTCCTTCTTGAAGCCCTCACCAAAACCCTCCAGCAGCATCCCGACCTGTGATTTTAAGTCCACATCTTGCTTTCCTGGTGTGTTGGGGGTATCCAGGACTTGCTGTTGGTGGGACAATTGGGTTCAGATGGTTCAATATTGCCTTGATTTCTGTTAGCAACTTTCCTGTGTTTGTCTTTTGCCATCTGGTTATCTCTGGTGTTAGTTGGTCCTGCTGTCACTGGCTGGTGCTTGCCCCTCCTGTGTGTCTGCAAGCCTACCCTGGGTGACCTGCTTTCCCCTGGCACAGATTGCTGTGGTGCTGGGTGCAGGGAGAGTTCTGGCAGGGTGGGTCCCAAGTGATTCTCTACTCTGGTGATCCTGGCCTACCAGGCTGCCCCTCTACACAGTCACAGGAGTGCAGATGGCAGCACCTCACCTCCAAGTGCAGAACTCCTTCCAACCGCCTCGCTGTAGGGCAGATGACCCCAGGCCGGGTAGGTACCGAGCTGGCTGGTGATGCATCTGCCAAGCTCCTGAGTGCAGAGGGAGTCCTGACAGGGTGTGTCCCAAGCCATCCTCCACTCTGGTGATCCCTGCCTACCAGTCTGCTCCTCCACACAGTCAAAGGAGCAAAGATCCACTGATAACTTCTTAATCATGAAGAGTTAGGATGCTGTTGACCTAGAGTCAAATTATCCTAGACTATCTTTAGTCCTCTTAATAGTTACTCAGAATAGTTTTGGCTATTCTGGATCTTTATCTCCTTGTACTAAGAGGATGTATGGATCAAGGACCTCCACATAAAGCCAGACACTCTGAAGCTAATAGAAAAGAAACTGGGGAAGACCCTTGAGGACGTTAGTACAGGGGGAACGTTCCTGAAATGAACACCAATATCTTATGCTCTAAGATCAAGAATTGACAAATGGGACCTCATAAAATTACAAAGTTTCTGTAAAGCAAAGGACACAATCAAAAGGACAAATCGGCAACCAACAAATTGGGAAAAGATCTTCACCAACTCTACATCAGATAGAGGACTAATATCCGATATATACAAAGAACTCAAGAAGTTAGACCCCAGAAAACCAAATAACCCTATTAAAAAATGGGGTACAGAGCTAAACAAAGAATTTTCACCTGAAGAACTTCAGATGGCAGAGAAGCATCTTAAAAAATGCTCAGCTTCATTAGTCACTAGGGAAATGCAAATCAAAACAACCCTGAGATTTCACTTTACACCAGTCAGAATGGCTAAGATTAAAAATTCAGAAGACAGCAGGTGTTGTTGAGGATGTGGAGAAAGAGGAACACTCCTCCACTGCTGGTGGGGTTGCAAATTGGTACAACCAATCTGGAAATCAGTCTGGTGGTTCCTCAGAAAATTGGGCACATCACTTCTGGAGGATCCTGCTATACCACTCTGGGCATATACCCAGAGGATTCCCCTGCAGGTAATAAGAATATGTGCTCCACTATGTTCATAGTTGAGTCCTGTTTTTGAAAATGTTTACTTCTTGTAGATTATAAGAGGAGGACATTTGAAATGTTGTTTTCCATTTAGATGTTACCTTCTCCTTCATGCTTTCCAAAGGTGGGGGGGAGCCTATTTTAAACCTGCCTTTTTCTAAACGGAGTCAAAGTCCTAACATATTACTACACTCTTAATTCTCAAAACAACAACAAATACAATTTTACAAACACACTAAAAAACAGCTATGTGTCAGTGATAAACCTTAAGTCAGTTTATCATGGTAAAAATAGTTATATGAAATACTGATACTGCCGGGTGGTGGTGGTGGATGCCTGTAATCTCAGCACTCTGGGAGGCAGAGACAGGCGGATTTCCGAGTTCGAGGCCAGCCTGGTCTATAGAGTGAGTTCCAGGACAGCCAGGGCTACAGAGAAATCCTGTCTCAAAAAAAAAAAAAAAACAAAAAACAAAAAAAAAAAACCAAAAAAAAAAAAAAAAACAAAAAACAAAACAAAACAAAAACAACAACAAAAAAAAGAAATGCTGATAGTGAAGGCGAAAGCAACTCTCAACAGTTAAAACGTAAGCATCCTTTGCTTTCTTGCTGTCTTCAGTCAGACAAAAGGTACTCACAACCATGCAAAGTTCACCATAGAAATTAGGACATTAAAGACATGCATAAAGTTAAAAAAAATATATCAGGGCGCTACATTATGCCACAGGAAGCCAGCAGAAATGCTGACTCATCCCTTTCCTTACCCTATTCATGTTAACCCAGGTAAGATAGGAGCTAGGAAGGTATGGTAGAAGGTGATCATCTTAGATCACCGTTATTCCCCATGGTCAGTGAATAAAGCAAAAAACTGTGAAAATCCAATGCTGAGAAACTGAGAGCATAGCCTGTGCTGTGAGAGTCTAACAAGTGTGAAACAGCTGACAACAGCACAGCAGGCCTAAGACATGGGACACAGAGACAAGGTTATCTTAGAAACTAAGAGAACAGAAGTTTCAGACAACTGTGGAGCCAGGGGTGGGGTTGATATCTGAGTGTTCCTTACTCCTATGAATACTCCCTAACAAAACTCAAGTGCAAAAATCTAGGACTTAGATATGTTAGAGGTTTCTATGTAAAGCTTCTCTCTGTTTTGTAAATTTTGTCCATAATGACTATATTCTGTTCAGGGTTTCTGAAGTACGCTTAATCACATTTGCAAAAATTTCAAGTTCTTAGTAATAAGGCCTGATACTTATTTTAGGATGAGAGGATAGTTCTTGGCATTATACAGACCAAATTAGATACCTGTCAGCCCTGGCTGGGTGTCAATTTGTCTGCGAGACTGGACTCAGTGTTTATATAGGATTAAAGTATTGTAGACCAAAGCCAACTTATCCTGAGCTATTTTTAATCCACTTGAAAGTCATTGCCTACCTCTGAATCTGAACTAAAATCTTTGTGACAATCAAAATTTATAAGGTATGTCCCTAGCAAACCATTGGCTTCCACCACTTCAAAAGCTAGGAATGCTATTAGTCATAATCTCAAGCCTATAGGAAATTTGCCTGGTTTGCTGTAGACCACCTATGTGAGATCCCTGTTGATGTATCTGATTAGTGACTTGGGGCGTTTTTTGTTCTATGAAAAATAATTGATAAAATTCCATGGTGTAATGGGCTCCTAGACCTCAGCACAACTGATACTGTATTAGAAACACCAAGGCCTGTAAAAAATCGTGCTGGAATTTTGATGAGGAATCCAATGAACCTGTAGATTGCTTATCAATATCAGCCAAGTGCATATACATGGAGAAAAACAAACTTAGGAAATGCCAGTTTTGACGTTTATGGACCACAATAACCTTTTTGCTTTATGAGTTGATTAGCTCAATTATTTCACTATAGTGGCAGAAAGCTGATTAATGCATAGTTGTAATGATTTTTATCCCCAGAACAAAAATGGAAAGCTCACATGTATAAATGTGCTACAAAAGCTGTCGACCACCATAATCAAGGCAGTCACTGTCATTTTCCCTGTACAGCTAGCTATATTTCAGTGTAACATCTGGTCTCTCGCCTACAGAAGAACCCATTTGTTTAAATAAAAAGATCAAAAACCTCAAAATACTTGTAATTTTTTCAACCACAGTGGTGATTGTATCTCACTCCACCCACAGCAGTGCAAGGAACATATTGTGTTGTTTCAGTGGGTGATGCAGCTGCCCCCTGGAAAGGGGTAGTCCTGACACCCAAAGCCTGAAACGCAGTGCAGTCACTAGCACCTGCTCCTGCCAAGGCAGTATCCCCATTTACTCCATGGAAAGCATTTGCTGTGCGTTCACATCTTCCATGCAGTTCTGCACGATCCTGACTACAGGATGCACAGGGCTTTTTGCTGCAGATTGCACTGTGCAGTAAACGATCATGTATGTCTCAGAGAAGCACAGGTGTTTGCCTGGTGACTGCTGGGAGTGGATAGCAGTACAAGTACAGCGTGAGGTTGTGTTGATGATAGTCATTTTGAAGTTTTGGTGTTTCATAACAGAACTAGTCATTGTTGTGTGTGTGTGTGTGTGTCTGTATGTGTGTGCGTGTGCGTGTGCGTGTGTTGTGTTTCATTATATATGTTTGTGGAGGAAGGTTTTATATAATTAAGTTCAAAAGCACAAAGGAAATATAAAGAAGTAAACATAAGTACTGTTCTTGTGTTAGGCCATGATGAACCTACAAGTTTACACTGTGGCATCACAAACATGCAAACAGGGTCATTTTGATATTATAACATCTTGCATTTGCACAGTGAAAACTGCCTTAATGCTTTGATGAGCAGAAGTCATATTTCCCCCAGTGTGGTCTAGAGCCTTTGTCAGTGAAAAGGCACAAACACTTAAATTACTAGAAAACTTATAGGCACAGCTCTGCCACCTTCTTAACTTGAGAAGCACCAAGACTGATCAAATCTAGGTCATTAATATCTAATATTACAACAGAGTAGAGCACAACCTGCCAACACGTAGGCCACTTCAGGATTCTTTGTTTTCTTCACTTCCTATAGATGATGGCTGCACCATGGGGCAATGGTCAGAAAATGCTGTCCCAGGTGGATTCTTCATGTTTTAGTCATGTTTGGTGTCTAAACTTGAATTTTCATTAAATAATAATTTTTAAAAAGTAGCATTGGTTGGCCTGGACTTCACTATATAGACCAGGCTAGCCTCTAAGGCATGATGATTTGACTGCCTGTGGACTGCTGCTTTTATAGGAGTATGTCATCATGCTCTGCATTTTTTAAGGTAATATTTTTTTATTTATGTTTTGAAAATGTCATGCATGCAAACAATGTATTTTGATCACGTGTACTACTACTACTTCTTTCCAACTCCCTCCTCTCCAGGGCCCTGCAACTCCAGTAAATCACCCCATGCAATCAGTGCTGACCGCACACACCTGTGAGAGTGGGACTCTCCTTTCCAGCACTCATTAAAACCCAGCTCAGGAAGCCGTGACATCCTGACAAAATCGCCATCCATGTGTATTCTCTACCTGTAGACTCAGAAGCCCGAAGGTTTAAAACACCGTATGTTTTGTAACTTAAATGTTTTTATTTAACTTCTGTAACTTTTTATTTAAACTGTTTGCAACTTAAATATGTTATATACCATAATTATATGCTATATTTATATTTCATATCATATTATTAAATTAATAATATTTAGTTATTTAGTTTATTTAGACTTATTTTATATAGTATTATACATTTATATATAACTTGTATGTTATATATAATATACATAATTTATAATTAATGGTATAATTATAATTAAATATGACATATAGTTATAAATTATAGCTATTGCAAATAGTTAAAAGTAACTATTTGTAGCTTAAATATTATAATTTATATAATGGATACATAAAATAAAAGCTATATATAATGTGGGGTACTTCAACACATGTGTACATCATGTTTAAATCAGGTTAAACACATCCATCTCTTCATACATTATTGCTTCTTGAAGGTGAAAACTTTTCCGGTTTTCTGAAATGTGCATCATATGTGTTCCCTACCACTGCCATGCTGCGGTAGAATATCTTATTCCTTTCTTCCTATAATTTACTACTGTGGACCTTTTCCTACTCACTCCCATGCTCCCCGTGGCCTTTTGAAAGACATGCCTTTTGGAAACCTGCTGAGAAAACGGATCTCTCAGGAGTGTTAATGTCACCCAAGATCCTTACACTAAGGCAAGATAAAAATTAATGTAAAGTGACTAGGGAACAAACTAACTGCTGACAAGAGACCCAAAGGATAGAGAGGTCCGAGGCACAGCACCTTCTCTTAGTCAAATCTCAGCCTATGGTGGCTCTTTAAAGCCTGGCTTCTGGCACCAGACTCTGTCTAGCCTCCATCAGCTCCTGTAAAGTTCCTTCTGCTCCTGGAATAACAGGGCAGATGCTGGGGAGTGGCCCTGAAGAGGTTACTAATATTCCCACGGGTTGCTGGGAGGAACCTGTATTCCTTAGGAAACACCATCTGTCTGCAATGTTACACTTAACCCTGTGGCCATCATTCTGGCTGGACTCCACCCCCACAGTCACATGGCTACAGCCAGGTTTTCCCGCCCCACACTTATCCCCTGTTCCACGTCTCTCCGCATTCTTCTCCCCTCTTTCAAATGGTCATGGCCAGCTCTCACCCCTCTATATTTCCTTTCTCTCTTTACTCCCCTCTTTTCTTTTTCCTACTTTCCTATAATAAAGATTTAAAACCATAGACAGCCTCTTGTTATCAAAACCTGCAGTGTTGGAGAAATGGAATAGGCCTCAGCATCTCCAGCCGCCAGACTTGACCAAAGACTCCCCCCAAACCCCTGCTTAACAGGCTTCCTCTACAGGTACACAGGGCCATGACAGAAAGGCCCCACCTTCTGGGCAAAGCCCTCCCTGCTAGCCAGGCAGCCTCCCCTCCATATGGGTACTCTGGCGCCCACCATCCATACATGAGCATCTGAGCCCCACCCATTTTTCCTATAGCTGGTGCCCACTGTGAAGCTCAAAACCACGAGTCTGAGATAGCTAGGCCATGAAAGGCCGCTGGTGTGTGTGTGTGTGGGGGGGGGGGGTGGTGTGTATAGTCTCAGGGGTTCCTGGGCCTATGAGAGGCTACCGGACCCCAATTCGAGGGTGGGGAGAGGAGTTGGGGCCCCTGGATCAAAGCCAGGGGCAACAGGTTCTGTAGTTTTCCTGTATCGCAGGGCAAGGCAGCCTGGATTTTGCAGAAAAGCTGAGAATGGGGGCCAAAAGGGGAGGGGACAGTGAGGGAAGGTGAGTTGGGTGGGTTGTGCTTGGGTGGTTGTGGCCCATGTTATGGAGCCCCAGCTGTAGAGAAACCGGGTGGGCGTCCGTGTACCTGTAAACGGATGGCAAGTATCCCTGTAAAGGGATGGCAAGTATCCCTGTACTTGCAGAGGAGGCTGCCCGGCTATCAGGGAGGAAAGTCCTTGCCCAGAAGGTGAGGCCACAGCCCCGTGGACAGGCAGAGGAAGCCTGACTGGGCAGAAGAGTCTTTGGTCCTTTCTGGTGCTGGAGATGCTGAGGCCCATTCCATTGCTCCTACACTGCGGGTTTGGATACGAGGAGATAATCCATGGTGTCAAAGCTTTTTATAGAGAAGTAGGAAAAGAAAAAGAGAGAAGTAAAGAGAGAAAGAAAAGATAGAAGGGTGAGAGCTGGCCATGACCATGTGGAAAAGGGGGGAAGAATGGGGAGACAGGAGGAAGAGGGGACAACAGGAATGTAAGGGCAAGAGAGAAAAAGCCAGAGAGCTAGGAGGGGCCTGGCATCCCCTTTTATAGTGGGCGGGATTACCTGGCTGTATCCAGGCGACTGGGGGTGGAGTCCAGCCAGAACACTAGGGGCCTGGCCCAATGTGTGACTGACAGCCACAGGATTATGGAGTTGAGGACTCACAAGTATGGAGTTGGTGTCAGGACCCTGAGTATCTGGGAGCATGGCTCATTGGTTCTGTCCCTTGTAGAATATTCTACTGGGTCTCCAGTGTAAGCCTCGATCAACCAGGCCACAGACTGCCTTTCACGGTCCCACACTGCAAGGCACAGTCTCCATTGTTTTGTGTCACCCTAAGTACCAAAAATCAGATATGATTAGAGAGAACATGAACAAGCATTTCTCGATTCTGCAGACCTCAGCCCCAAAGGCCAGAGGACAGTCGCAATAACATGGTCGTTGAGAAGCAGGGATCCAAACCCTTGGCTGGAAGCACATCTGCAAAGCACAAGGCCTGGCTGGGCAGCCTCCGCAGTTCTCTGCTTCAGTGAAGGAGCATGCATTTCTAGTGGGCAAAAGTTCCACAAACCCACAGGCTCTCCTATCCTAGCACAGAGTGCCTCAGTCAGGGTTTCCTATTGTTCTGATGAAACACCACGAACAGAAGCAAGTTAAAGAGGAAAACACTTATTTCATTAATGATTTCACACCACAGTTCATCATCAAAGGCAGGAACTCACTCAGGGCAGGAACCTGGAGGCAGGCACCAATGCAGAGGTCATGGAGAAGTACTGCTTATTGGCCTGCTCTTAATGGCTTCTTACAGAACCCAATACTAGCTGCCCAGGGGTGGCTCCACATCAGTCACTAATGACTAACAGGCTCTACACAGTTGCCTATATATAGACTGGTCTTACGAAGACATTTTTTTCAATTGAAAATTTCTCTTCCCAAATGACTCTTGCTTGTGTCAAGGTGATACTCTCTGAGATCATCTCACTTAACTCTGTCCAGACTGTAAGGACGTTGGGGCCCAGAAACTATGTAATTTAAAATAACTCATTTCATAGGGGCCTCATGAGACCAAAGCATCAACCAGAGAACTACGTGGGATGAACCTAGGCCCCTTACACCTGTGGGACAGACGGATAGCTTGGTCTTCATGTGGGACTGCTAACAGCAGGAACAGGGTTCTGCCGCCAACTCTGATGCCTGTCTTTGGATCCCTTTTCCCTAACTGGGCTGCACCTTGATAGGCCATAGGGTGCCTCCCCTTCCTTGATGAGAAAGGGAGGAGGGATGGAAGGAGGAGAGGGATGAAGGATGATCTTGGAGGAGAGGAGGGAGTGGTGTGAAGCTAATGAACTAATCAATAAATTAATGAAAAAAATGTACTTGTTTTACTAAAGCACAGTGCTGGGTGGGAACGTGGCGGCCCTGAATCTGAAGCACAGGTGCAAACTGCAAACACCACACTGACAGTGCTCACTCCTGTGCATCTGTTTTTAGAGCAAGGGGACGTGAAGCTCACTGTCTATTCTACAAATGGGAGTGGCAGTTCTAGAAGTAGTCTGGTAATATTTGCTTCCTTGGATTTTTAAGCTGTTAAATAAGTAGTTCTACTGATCTATGTGTACAGTCAACCAGCCACTCCTGTCGGCTCTCATTGCTAGTGGTTACTGTTAAGTCTCAACCCCTGGGTTTGAGATGGTGGAGATGTCAATGTAACAGGCAATTTGACAAGCAGACCTGGTGCCCTGGAATCTCCCTACATCCTTCAATCCCTACCTGTTATGGCTGCCAAACCTGATGTCTGCCCCCTGAACTCTCCAGCCCAGGGATTGGGCTGCCTTTCTCCCAGAGTCTCTTCCATATATAATGTAGCTATTTGGTTACCATCCCTCTACTTTACCTTTTGTCCTTTTGGCTACTGAACCTGGCTGTCTTCCCCTGCTCCTCACTTGACTCAGTATCATGTCCATTTTGGACTCCCCCAGATTTCTCTGCCTCTGGCTATGTCTCCCTTTTATGTACAATAAACTTTCTCCTCCACTACGCCTAGGAGTGGTCATGTCCTTCCTTTTTATTTCTATTTTTTAAACTCAGTTGCCTTTTCTTGCCCTCCTCTACCTCTGGTAACCACTTCTTCCAGAGAAGACCCTTGTTTCAATAAATGGCTATGGGAATGAAGAGGTGAGCCAGGAACAGACAGTTTTTTTTCTCCTCACATAGGCCCCATGGTGGGAACCCATTCCCTGTCCTGTCTTCTTGTCCGTGTGATTCCAGCGACAAAGGGCTTTCTGTGGAAGGGGGGAGATGGAGAATCAGGTATGATCAGGTATAAGAAAGAGAGGGAGGCAGGTCAGTCCTGACACTCCAGCAAGAAGACAAATTCCTGGAGAAGGAGGAGAGAAGACAATGCAGTACTCTGATTTCTAGAATCCTACAAAACCAGCCAAGCTAATATTGCCATCTCCAGTTTTCCAGGGTTTTATGAACATCGCTTCAAAATTTTCCTCTATCCTTCACAGAACATTGGTTCAACTTCTAGGAATATTTGAAATTTGTAATCATATGCTACAAACAAACTTTGAGAAAAAACTGAAGTGTTTTTGTTTTGTTTAAATTCAGTACCCTGATTTCTTTCACTGAACAAAAAAAAGGAACTTTCAAGAGCCTTGGTAAGCATCTCAATTGATGTAGTAACTAGGTGATGCAGGAATACCTCCCCTTCCTCTGAACAGCTCAGGTAGCATCAGGAAGCCCCTGCAAATGCTCTGAAAAAAGCAGTAAAGGTAGGAAAGACACTGGCTTTCAACCAAGAAGCTTTTGCCTTTTGCTTGCAGTGCTGCTAATTAACATAACATTGTTATTCAAATAATGTGCTTTTGTTATGTTAATGGAGCCTACTCAGAATTATTGAATCCAATTCCCAAGTGCAGATAACTGGAACTAAGGCAATCTCACTAGGGAAAAGGTAATCTCCCTGCTGAGGTCCAGTGTTCCATCTGAAATCTTCCCAAGTGATTTTCTGAGGAAGACTCTGCAGGGACTGCAGAGGGGACAAGCTTGTCACCACTAAGCAAGCATTTCAGTGCACTATGGGAGAGCAAAAACAGAGTGAATTCACAAAGGTGGGTGAGTCATGTGCGTTAGTCACGTCTCAAATTTTTAAAAAATCGCTTGTCCTTTTCCCAACAAAACCCACATTAACTGGAGCTTCGGGATGCATTTCTGCTAGCAGGCGCCAGCGATACTTTAATCACTTATTGCTGACTATAACAACCAGATGTTCAGATTTAAGGACATCCCACCCACTTCCCAAGCTCCCAGTATGATCCTAATTACCCGCTTGCAGCTACTTGTTTCTTTGCTTGTGGCTGCTAACTTTGTAAAACTGGCACCAAGTGCCATGTGAATAAAATATGTTAGGAGCAGCTTGTATTTAATAAGTAGCTAAAGACCATACTGGAAATTCCACAGCCAATGATGGGGAATCATCTTCTCTGATAAAGATGTCTTCCTAGGAATGACTTGTGGTTTAATGGAAAGAAAGTTACTTTGGAATTAGAACATCAATGCTTAATCCCAAATTTAAGCACTTGTTCAGTTTTCAAACTTGATTACCTGTTTATTTTTCTACAAAATAAGGACACTAATATCTCCCTCATGTCCCTTGCAGACTCAAAAGACAGCAGTGAATGGTAGTATGCAGCTGTGTTCAGTAAAAACACACACAATAAAGTGTAAAACAAACAAGAGGATTGTGTACTTTTCCATACTAAAGAGAAAAGAATATATTCAAAGACGTTTGAAAACTGGTAGGTGTAGAATGTTAGGAAAGAATTTCAAAAAATGACATTGACTGAAGAGATGGCTCACCCAGTAACATGGTCAGCCAACAGAAAACAGAGCCCTGCCATAGGAGATCTGCTCTTCTGGTACACAGAAACACACCGAGGCTTGTTTACCTGATAACAATAACAATCGTTTTGTTTATCCCTCCAAAGCCAAAGTCCTTCTTTTAGAACAATGTCTCAAGCATTGTCACTTGGGACCTAATGCCTAGAATCTCATGGACCTGCTAATCCAGATCCTCAGTAATGCAGCAGTAAACAAGACCATGCCTCAAATAACAGAAGATGCGAAAGGATCTTCACACACAATATTAGCATCAAGCCAGCATCAAGGACAGCAGGAAGAGACTTCACAGAAATCAGGCATCTTTACAGCCAGCTCCTGAACCCAGCGACAAAACAGTGATCCCTAGGTGACAGCATCACTCCTTCATCTGTCTCTTTGCACATGTGCCATGGCCCTTTGGCTGCATATCCTTTTGTGCATGCATCAAAGCCTGGATAAAAGACTCCTCCTCCCTCCCCCATCTCTCATTCCTTCATCTTGCTCCCAGAAGCTGCCTCTGACCCCCTCCCAATAAACCTTCCATGTGAGACCTGCTGCATGTGTGATTTATTCTGGACTGTGCAATTTATTTCTAATACACCACATGGCATATACACACACACTATGTGTATGTATTTTATATGCACACATAAAATGCATGTGTATGCCTATGTTTAAAAGAAAGAAAGAAAGAAAGTATAGGCATAGCTCATATTTCAGTTATTTTCCCCTAAATTTGTATGCAAATCAGTAACATTGAGTTAAAATGAGTAAAATTATAATTGCTTCCCTTACTTAATGGAAACATACTCAATTAAATTAAGTTTGATGAACCCAGAACCACTGTTGAATGGATATGTAAAGGATCAATAACTAAGAAATTCTAAGAAAATCACAATGAGAACATTTAACTTGTTTCTCTTGACATCATAAAGAGAAAGGCATAAATAAAAGTCTATTGTTGAGAAAGGCCTCTCTTGACTGACAGCACTCGAATAACAATTGGCTATTGTAGAACACCAAGCCAAATGATTGCAGAATAAACATTATTCAAGCTCAGAATTGTGGGCTACCATTTGTTGGTCCATAATGGAAAGATTAACAAAACTGACTTGACTAAAGTCATGCAAAATATTTTCCGACCATAATGCACTGTGGCAAAAAGTCAATAATAAACCAAGAACCAGGAAATCAGAAGAGGCTGAAGCCTAGTATACAAGTCAGATTATTCTAAGAGTCAAAAAGAACAAACAATGCATGAGTCATGACAAGTAAGAATGGTCTGAACAAATAAAATGTGAAAAATATCATACTGGTAGTATCATATGTACATATTCATATGAAAACCAGCATTC
Organism: Apodemus sylvaticus; assembly: GCF_947179515.1. Taxonomy (NCBI): domain Eukaryota; kingdom Metazoa; phylum Chordata; class Mammalia; order Rodentia; family Muridae; genus Apodemus; species Apodemus sylvaticus. The sequence continues at coordinate 18,681,688 of NC_067474.1, read as the reverse complement.
TCAGGTTATAAAAGGTTATAAAATTAACAAATTAAAGGCAAAAACAAACAATTAGAAAAATGATGAAACTAACAACATGAAATAAGTAATTAGAAATAGGTAAATGTGAGTTGGAATAAAATATACTTAATAAATCCATGAAAAATATGATGATAAAATCAATAAACCATAGATAATTCAACATAATAGAAATGACATGTTAGTATTGGAATTATGAAAGACAAGAAATTACATTAGATCTGACTTAAGTTCTTTACTTTAGTCACTTTAATATGTTTTGAAACTCCATACAAACAAATTCTTTGTATAAAGGATATTTGACCAAAAGTAAAACGGAATATTTGAATTTCCTTCAAGAAAGAAATTCTAATTTAAAATTTTTCACAAATTCAAGTCCTAGATGATATGACTTCATTGTAAATTACACAAAAAAATTTAAAAGGTATAATTAATCTTTTATTCAGAAAACCATGACAAAAGGAATCCTAAACCCATTGTGTACGTACTCCCATCCTGTCAAAAGCACCAAAGCAAAGAAAGATTATAGAGCAATCTCACTCATGAATAAAGGAGAAACTACCAAATAAACTTCATCAAACTCGAGGTAACAATTAGTTTAAAGACCGATGATGCATTATGATCCATTTTCATATTATAAGGATAAGAGATGTTTTTAAGATGTATTATTAATGTGTACATGTAAGTGTGTGTGTCTGAATGTGTGTGTGTGTTTGTGTGTCTATATATTTCATTCACTCTAAGTATATGGTTACTAGAGGACAGTTTCCTGGAGTTGATTATCTCACAGGGGCTTTCTTTGTTGTTTCTGCTCTTCTGTATATTCCAGGCTTGTTGGCCTGTGAACTGTCAGGTGTTTCTTCCATCCTTGCCTCCTGGTTTGCCATATTACAGATGGTAACCATTCATCCTGCTTTTCAAATGTTCTAGGGATCCAACTTAGGTTGTCACGTTAATGCAGCAAGTACTATCATCCACTGAGACATCTTGCCAACTCAAGTAGATAAAGGTATTTTAACATAAAAATAGCAAATGATTAATTAATCACACATAAGGCCAAAGAAGAAAACAATTTCAAGAGACAGTTTGATGATGTATGTCTTTTTTTCTTTACCAATGTTGTGATAAAATACCATGAAAAAGTTAGGAAGTGAGGGTTTATTTTCATTTCTTTGTTCCAATGGATAGTGCTCCCATCAGGGTGGGGAAGTCATGGCAACAGAAAGGGAAAGGTAGTGGGACAGTATCAGGAAGCTGACTGGTCACATTTCCATCTGCACATAGGAAGAGGTGAGAGGAAACAGGAAGTCGGATGAAGTTATAAACCCTCAAAACATGCCATAAGTGATGTACTGCCTCCAACAATGTTGTAAACCTCCTAAACGCTCCATAACTTCTTCAAGTAGGACCACTAATTAAGAGCCAAGTATACGAATATATGAGCCTATGGGGCATTACTCATTCAAACTAGCAGTGCTGTACAAATGCTTAAGCATCCCTATAGGTAATAACTAAGTTTCAAAAACTCTACAAAATTTCTACTTGAAACTGAGTAGAAAAATGTGTTAAGTGAAGAATATATATGGATTATCTCTACTCACCCCTACAGTTACTGCCCACCGTAGAACTTCATCAAATTCAAACAGCAAAAATGAAAGACTAGGAAGAAGGGAGAAATGTCATTATCTATAGGTGATTTTATAGACTGAAAGTCTAATAAAGTAGCTCAATAAGTTACAGCATTGATGAATAACTTAGCACATTTATGAGAAACTGGTTAATATACAAAATTGGTATGTTCCTATACATTTACAACACCTGGAAAATAAATTATTTTAGCAGATACTATTCAAAAGTAAAATAAAAATACTAAGAATAAATCTACAAAAAAAACATAAACTAATTTTATAAAAAACAAAATCAATAAATGTCAGTTAGTAATAAAGCTTAGGGGAGAAGCCTTTGTTTAAACTGTCAAAGACCTAAATTCCATCCTCAACAAGACAGAGAGAGGTCTGGATGGAAAGTTTGTGTGATCCTTCCAGTTTCTGTCTGTGCCCACAGCTGATCCTGTGCCACAGCACTCCATACCCAAATACCACCAGGAGAGAACTGATTTCCCAGGAGTGCAGACAAGTCTGTGAACAAAGTTAAGACTACCACTTCTGCCCAGAGGAAACCATCTGGAACCCTCGGGACACAGGAACCCAGAAGAGCCTGGAACAGGAACCTTCCAGCTTCCCTCTGCACCCAGAGCTGATTCTGTGCCAAGCTCTCCATACCCAAATTCCTCCCATGGAGAACTGATCTTCCAGAAGTACTGACAAACAGGCTTGCAGAAGGGAACAGCCACAGTCAGAGACAGCAAAACCAGCTCACAGCAGAGATAATGAGATGGTGAAAGGCAAGGCTAAGAACATAGGCAACAGAAAACAACTTTACTTGGTGTCATCAGAACCCAGTTCTCCCACCACAGTAAGCTCTGGATACCCCAACACACCAGAAGAGCAAGACTCTGGTTTAAAATCACATCTCATGAAAATAATAAAGAACAGTAAAAAGTACATGAATAACTCCCTTAAAGAAATACAGAAGAAGACAGGTAAACAGGCAGAAACCCTGTCCAAATTATTTCTAATACACCACATGTCATTTACACACACACCATGTGCACACATAAAATGTATGTGCATGCTTATGTTTAAAAGAAAGAAAGAAAGAAAAAAGAAAGAAAGAAAGAAAGAAAGAAAGAAAGAAAGAAAGAAAGAAAGAAAGAAAGAAAGAAAGAAAGTATAGGCATGGCTCATATTTCAGTCATTTCCCCCTAAATAAACAAAAAACCCTCAAAGAATTACAGGAAAAGACGACAAAACAGTGTACGAAATTGAACAAAACTATCCAGGATCTAAAAATGGAAATAGAAACAATAAAGAAATCACAAAAGGAGACATATCTGGAGATAGAAAATCTAGGAAAGAGAACAGGAGTTATAGATGCAAGCATCAACAACAGAATACAAGAAATACAAGAGATATCTCAAGTGCAGAAGATACAATAGAAAACATTGACACAACAGTCAAAGAAAAGGCAAAATGGAAAAAAAAGTACCTAATCCAAAACGTCCAGGAAATCCAGGACACAATGAGAAGTTCAAACTTAAGGTGTATAGGTATATAATAGGTATAGAAGAGAGTGAAGATTACCTTTTGTAAACAAAATTATAGAAGAAAACTTCCCTAGCCTAAAGAAAGAAATACCCATAAACATTCAAGAAACCCACAAAACTACACATAGATTTGACCAGAAAAGAAATTCCTCCTGTCACATAATAGTGAAAACACAAAATGCACAAAATAAAGAAAGAATATTAAAAGCAGTAAGGAGAAAAGGTCAAATATCAGAATTAAACCAGAGTTCTAGCAAGAGACTATGAAAGCTAGGCAGATCCCAAACATACCCTAAGAGAACACAAATGCCATCCCAGACTACTATACCCAGCAAAACTCTCAATTACTGTAGATGGATATTCCATGACAAACTCAAATTTATACAATATCTTTCCACAATTCCAGCCCTGCAAAGAATAATAGATGAAAAACACCAACACAAGGAGGAAAACTACATCTTAGAAAGAGCAAGAAAGTAATGTTCTTTCAACAAAACCAAAAGAACATAGGAACACAAACATAAAAATAACATCAAAAATAACAGGAAGCAAAATCACTATTACTTAATATCTCTTAACATCAGTAGACTCAATTCCTCAATAAAAAGACATAGAACAACAGCTTGGATACATAAAGAGGACCCAGCATTTTGCTGCATACAGGAAATGTGCCTCAATGTTACAGACAAACACTACCTCAGAGTAAAGGGCTGGAAAACAATTTTCCAAGCAAATAGTCCCAAGGAACAAGCTGCAGTAGACATTCTAATATCCAATAAAATCAACTTTGAATCAAAAGTTATCAAAAAGGATAAGGAAGGACATCCTCATACTCATCAAAGGAAAAATCTGCCAATAAGAACCCTCAATTATGAACATCCATGCTCCAAATGCAAGAACACCCACATTCATAAAAGAAACTTTACTAAAGCTCAAAGCACACATTGTACCTCACACAATAATAGTGGGAGACTTCAATACCTCACTGTCATCAATGGACAGATTATGGAAATACAAACTAAACAGAGACACAGTGAAACTGACAAAAATTGCAGATCAAATAGATTTAACATGTGTGTGTGTGTGTGTGTGTGTGTGTGTGTAACATTTCATCCTAAATCAAAAGAATATACCTTCTCAGCACCTCATGGTACCTTTACCAAAAGTTACCGTATAATCAGTCACAAAACAGGCCTCTACAGATACTAGAAGATTGAAATAATCCCAAGCATCTTATCAGATCACTACTGATTAATCCTTGTCTTCAATAGCAACAAAAACAACAGAAAGCCCACATATACATGGAAGCTAAACAATGCTCACTGATAACTTGGTCAAGGTAGAAATAAAGAAATGAAAGACCTTTTAGAATTTAGTGAAAATAAAGGTACAAAATACCGAAACTTATGGGACACAATGAAAGCAGTGCTAAGAGGAAAACTCATAGCTCTGAGTGCCTCCAAATGGGGAACAGAGTGAAACAGAGAACTGTCAGAGTTAAACAGAGAATTCTTAAATGAGGAAACTTGAATGGCTGAGAAGTTTCACCTAAACAAATCAAGATGCTTAGTTATCAGGGAAATGCAAATCAAAACAACCCCAAGATTCCACCTCACACCAGTCAGAATGGCTAAGATCAAAAACTCAGGTGACAGCAGATGCTGATGAGGTTGTAGAGAAAAAGGAACACTCCTCCATTGCTGGTGGGATGGCAAGCTGGTACAACCACTCTGGAAATCAGTCTGGTGGTTACTCAGAAAATTGGACATAGTGCTACCTGAGGACCCAGCTATACCACTCCTGGATATATACCCAGAAGATGGTCCAACAGGTAATAAGGACACATCACTATGTTCATAGCAGCCATATTTATAATAACAAGAAGCTGGAAGGGACCCAGATGTCCTTCAACCGAGGAATGGATACAGAAAATGTGGTACATTTACACAATGGAATACAATTCAGCTATTAAAAACAATGACTTCATGAAATTTGCAGGCAAATGAGAGGAACTTGAAAATATTATCCTGAGTGGGCTAACTCGGCTACAAAATAACACTTACTGATAAGTGGTTATTAGCCCAAAATTTTGGAATACCTAGGGTTCAATTCACAGACAATATAAAGCCTAAGAAGAAGGAAGGCCAAAATATGGATGCTTCAGTGCTTCTTAGAAGGGTGAACCAAATCCTCACAGGAAAAATATGGAAACAATGTGTGGAGCAGAGACCAAAGAAAGGCCATCTAGAGACTGCCCTACATTGGCATCCATCCCACATACAGCCACCAAACACAGACCCTATTGTGGATACTAGGAAGTGCTTGCTGATGAAAGCTTAATATAGCTGTGTCCCGAGAGGCTCTGCCAGAACCTGACAAATACAGAGGCAGATGCTCTCCGTTAGCCATTGGACTGAGTGTGGGGGTTCACGATGGAGGAGTTGGAGAAGGTCTGAAGGAGCTGAAGGGTTTTGCAGCCCTATGGAGGAAGCAAGAGTGTCAACAGGCCAGACCCTCAGAGCTCCCAGGGACTGAACCACCAACCAAAGAATACACATGGAGTGACCCATGGCGCTGGCCTCATGTGTGACAGACGATGGCCTTTGTTAGACATCAGTAGAAAGAGAAGCCCTTGGGCCTGGGGGGTGTTCAATGTCCCAGTGTAGGGGAATGCAGGGCAGGAAGACAGGAGTGGATAGGTTGGTGGGGGAGCACTCTCATAGAGGCAGGGGGAGGGGAAATGAGATAGAGGGTTTCCAAAGGGGAGACCAGGAAAGGGAAATATTTGAAATGTAAATAAAGAAAATATCCAATAAAATAAGAAAGAACGGTGGTGTGTTTTCCAGAAAGTATAGAATATATAGTTAAATGATGGCTATCCTATGCTCACTGTTTGGAAAATTTGGTGTTTTAAGGAGTTCCAATTCTTTACAAATTGACACATAAATAAAAAAGGCTCCTTGACTGAGAAACCTGTACTCATATCATAAGAAAATAGAAACAACAATAATACGAACACTAGATGTTGATTTTGAAATATCTGTTAAAAAGATATTAGGAGAAGAATAAAGCAAATGCCAACAGTCAGAACAAGGTGGTGGGACGTTCAAAATGGCGTAGCATTCAAAAGGAATCTTGAGGAACTGTGACTGTGATGGTGGAAAGGCAGTAAAGGGGCTTTGCACAGAATAAAAGGTAGTGGCAGATCTCTTTATGTGGACATAATGGGCTTGATTGGTTTCAACACATAAAAATAACAGAGTGGCAATTTTACTCAAATAAAATATTAATCTCATTCTTATAATAAATAAATATAAGCATGATGCTCAATGTAAAAGCAGAAAGTGTTTATAATATAATTTAAGAAATATCATCATGAATGCCACTAAGAAACAATTTCTTCACACAATACATGAAGCACTAACATGAAAGAAAATGGCTGATATGCTGGACTATACTAAAATTTAAATTATTGGTCATCAAGTATTAATAAAATGGAAGCAAAACTATGAAATCAGACACATTATTTGCAACCTGTTCAACCAAAAAAAACCCCTAATAATATCCACGATGATAAGTAAATAAGAAAAAAAAAAGACAGAAACCAATTAGAAAAGCAATACAATAGAGACTTTAGAAGGCACTTCATGAATTATGGAAGATGATATAAATTGTTTTCTAGTTTTAATTCTTTTGTGGATTTCTTGGTTCTGGTGATGGATAAGTGCATAGAATATATTAAACACTGAATGGGCAAAATTTAATGTGATGCTTCCCATCTTCTGTTTGAATGTCAATTCTATTTTTAAGTTCATTAAGTTGTATAGATTTTGTATTTTGCTAATTTTGTTGTGTGTTTTTAAATTTACTTTTTATTGTTATAATACATTTTATTAAAATTATTTTAAAATAGACAACAAACAAAGCATTTCATTAAGGATGATGTCCAAATTGCCAATATACACAGGAAGTGACTCTCAGCCCTATTAGTCACCAGGAAGGCTAATAAGGACTTCCAGGAAAGACTTCTACTACGCGCAGTATAATGGTTGCTTAGAAATCTGTGCAGACTAAGCAATAATGAAGACATAGAGCAGAAAGAACTCTGCCTTCCACCTGAACAATCTCTTTAGAACTGTGTGGTACCATATTCAAGATTGAAATAGGAAAATAATCTCCAGCTGTATATGACTTTTATATAAACATCAACACAAACATTTTCACAGGCACACCAAGAATGACATACAAGATTTCTTGGCATGGTACTTCATAATAATTATTAAAATGTCTATCATCATGGTGTATAAAAGTATTGATGGTATCATTCCATAGAATACTGTAACAGAAATCATTGAACTCCTGGTACATGAAAGAACAGCTCTCATGAATATAGGAAGTGACAGAAGAAACCACAGCTGAATGAGGACTTAACTGTAGCTGGAAATATTTAAAAATGCACCCACCAACTCTCCACGGTGCTGAACCACGCTCCTTTGCTCCTGCCGGCCTGCCAACTCTCCGGCCACCCTGGACCACAGGGCATCCAATGGTCCACCTCTCTGGTGGCCACCACCTCCCAGTTCCTCTTGCTGCCACACAACACCCATGCACCCCATGGTCAGCCATCTCCACACCTAATTATCCAGTAGAATCAAGACTCTTAAAGGTTAATTAACCAATCAGCTTTATATATCAATAAAATCACAATTTACAAGATGCCAATACAGTAATTTAAGAGCCAATTAATAATGATAAAGCTTTTCCCAATATTTCTAACCTTGTAAAATCATAGCTACTGGTGGCTGGAACATGTCATGCGGGGACACTTCGGCAGCCATCTTGGTTTCTCCTCCTACTCTGAGATGCTTCTCTCTTCTCAACTCTTGGCTCTGCCTCCCTTTTCCCTGTCCAATCACAGGCCTCCCACTGCCCTAATGTGATTGGACAGGGAAAATCCTGCAACACTTAACATGTAACCCACTTTAGGTAAAATTCAAAAGCAAGTGAAACTATAATGCAGAAACCTTTGGCGCAGTGATCTATAGGGAAGGAAGGGCTGACTTAAGTCACATGACTGCATGTGAAAGCCTTGTTTCACTCCAGAGTCTCACTCTTCTAAACATGTGCACACAGGAAATCTACCCTGGTGGCACACATTTGTAATCCCAGGAGGCTGAGGCAAGATGCAAAAAGTAAAACTCTAGTCAAAACATTGTAGTTTTATTAGTTTGATTATGGTTAAATAGCTATTAATCAAGCTTTTTCTAGTCAGACAGCAATTATAGCCATATTAGTTGAAGTGAGTTAGACAAGATAAGCCAGAATGGCTGTGAAGAGTCTAATGCAGATGAGACTGAGGAGAGCCTTCTGTCTCCTTTCTCTTCATCTCACTTGACTGCATTCCCAGATTGGCAGGGGACTAGAGAGCACTTCAGATAATGGGACCTCCATGTGTTTATTCAAGGGTCACCATTTCACTGTGTAGGAAAAAGAACTCAGCTGGAAAGGAGCCAGAACCTAAGACTAGGAACCATGATTCACCTTTATGAAAACAAAACAAAACAAAACAAAACAAAACAGTTTTATGATTCTTTGGAGCTAAAGTTACAGACATCGGGAGCTACCTGGTCTAGGTGCTGGGAACTGAACACAGGCCCTCTACAGGAGACTCTTAACTTCTAAGCTACCTCTCTAGCCCTTTGATTTCCCTTTTTAAAGCAACAAAAGAAAGCAAAACAAAAACAAACAACAATAACAACACTATTGTCAGCAGAATCAAAACACCAGAACATTACTCTTACAATAAAATGCTTATAGAAACCATAAGTATAGGAATAGAAAAATGTATTTGCCTACAAATGATAAGAACTAGTGTCTGAACTAAAAAGCAGGGACTTTTAAAAACATTCCATCAGTATCAGAGAAGAACTCAAATGTAACAACAATAAAAAAGTACCTATCTATTGGAGGGCACTACAGCGTCTCTGTTTTCACATATCTGCTGCCTGTCTGATTTCAGATGCATATTTAGTCATTCTGTGAGAGTTCCAAGAAGCAGTGATGGTTAAAGCTTAGAAAACAAGAATTTTTTTTAGAACAAAAGAATTTAAATAGATAAGCAAATGACTAGGAAGTTTAATCTTTTTAAAGTTAAAAGTAATTTGAAATGCAAAAGATACCAGAGGACAAAAACAAATGTTAGTCTTTCCACATTAATTTCTCTGTGATATGATGCAAAAGATACCAGAGGACAAAAACAAATGTTAGTCTTTCCACATTAATTTCTCTGTGATAGGAAGTGATCTGCACTCCATTCAGATAGATTAGCTTTTTCCTTTCCAGGCGGAAGTAAGCCTCTTTGAAAACACAAAACAAAAACAGGAAATGCTCTGACTTTCTCCCCATTTTTTTTTTTACCTACCCAAACCTAGATTCTATAGAGCATACACTTTGTGTTAGCTTCATGCAGAGGATGAAATGGCTGAGCCCTGAATTAGTTTTGAAAAAAGAACTGTTTCTTGGCTACAAGGTTAGCTTAAGTGGTAAGGCTGAAAGGTTTTCATGGCTATTTACAAAGGGCAAAAATCTCCATCTAGGTGCACATATCATGTGCACTTCACCAAATGGCACACACTGTCCTTGAAATGACTGTTTCCACTCAATCCTACCAGATCTGGTTCAGTACTTTTGGTGTTTTTTGTCATGGAATAGCTAAAGCTTCCCTAAATGTTTATGCTAAATCCTTAATGTCCAAGGTAATGTTATTAGGAGATGGAAGGCGACGTTAGGTGGTAAAATAAGGTCAGAAGGCTGAAGGACCTCAAAACGGGATTGGTGCCCTTATAAAAAGGGACATCTGTCTCTCTTATTTGTAAAGGGACAATGAATAGACTTCTGTCAGCAACCCAGTGGAGGAAAGAAACTTTAGCAAAACTCTCCATGCAGGCAACTCACTCTCAGAGACTTAGCTATCTAAAACAGTGAGGAATAAATCTTTAAGCTCCCTACTTTCTGCCATTTGCTATAGCAGTCCAAACAAAGACAAATGTCGCTGTTACTTATGCACACTGATGTTTTGTATTTTATAAGTATTTCTAGTGAATAGAAGGCTGTTGCCTTTTTATGCCAAGATTCCTTATTAATTTAATCCATCACCTCTATATCTCATTATATTGTTTATGTGCATAGTCACAGCTTGTGATAAAGGAACTGCAGTTATTTCTTCCTATCTAATTCGAGAAACTTTTAAATTTTGCTTTATTGCATTGAATAAAACCCTACTTACATCTTGAAGGAAGTCTTTAAAATCTAAAACTATTAAATAGGATTAAAGTCTATATTACTTTTTTGGAAACCCCATGTTGCATAGTAGAGAGTCCTTTTCTTCCTACTGAGGTACAGAATAATCTTCCTAATAAGCAGATGTTAGATTTTATAAAATGCTTTCTTTGAACCAAGTGATAAACTGATTAGGCTTATTTGGATTTTTCCCTTTGTATGAAATATATAATTATATTAATTAGTAACATACTAAAATATATAATAACTGGTTTTTCAACTAGTAAATCAATCTTTCATAGCTGGAAAATCTTCTGTGTGCATAGTTAACTTACCTACATTTTTTTAAGATTATCATTGTCTTGCTAGTGTAAGAACATAATCTATGGTTAACCACTTCTACACCTGTTTGGGGATAGACACAGCCCTTCCCTATACTCCTCCTTCACCCATCTCTTTCATTTTCTCTTCTTTCTTTCTTTAAAAATGCTAGCAGTATCTTTTCTGTTGCTTTGACAAAATACTC